>NC_133438.1:22189964-22252464 GCF_011762505.2 Arvicanthis niloticus
CATCTTTAAGTTTATTGAAATTGTGCATTTAGACTTACAAAGGCCAGTTGTGGTGGCACACACCGCTAGGATTTGCTGAAGGAGGCAGAGGCAGGAGGATCACAAGTTCAAGGCCAGCCTGGTCTACAGAGTGAGTTCCAGGACAGCCAGAGCTACACAGAAAAACCCTGTCTCAAAAAACAAAACAAAACAAACAAACAAAAGAGTTGCCTAGACTTACAAAGACCAAAAGATTGTCCGTATGAATCAAAGTCTTTCTCGAGATTCCTTCATGTAGAGCGATAGCTAGAAACGGTTTCAAGAGATCTGCTCCCCTCCAAAATTTTGGTTTTGGAGTTAATGAAAACCTTCTAGACTTTTGTTTCTGAAGCGCAGTAGAAAAAAAGTTGAGTGTCTGTTTAGGTAGCAGCATGTTATATATTCTGTTACCTAACGTGCCTAATGACTATGCCTCTTGGGCTATGCTGGGCAAGTCAGCATCTTTAGTAAATGAGCAATGAGCAGTAGTTAGTTTGGACATTTGAATGGGTGGTTGGTTTTATGTGCCAACTTAGCCAGGCCATGGAATCATGAATCAAAGCTCAGTTCAGATACCCTGTCATGTGGATGGGCCTTGTGTAGTCAGTTGAGATGTGTGTGTGTGTGTGTGTGTGTGTGTGTGTGTGTTACAAAATGTGCATACGTACAATGGGTGTGTCAGAGGACTACTGTAGGTGTTCTCCTTCTATGCTATTTGAGATTTCTGTGTTGACCTTGTGCCGCACAGGCTGAGCTGGCTGACCTGCAATCTTCCAGAGTTCTACCTCTGTTTCTAATGTCCCCCCAGGAGAACTGAGGTTAGAATGTTCATGTTACCATGCTTCCCCTTTACAGGATTCTGGGGATTTAAACCCAGCTCCTCATACTTGTCCATCCAGTGCTCTTGTCTACTGAGCCTAGAAGTTGAAGCTCTCTAAAGAAAAAAGCTGAGTTCCCCTAAGGAGGGGAGATTCCCCCCAGTGAGAATGCAACCTTTACTCTTCTATGTCCTTCAGCACACTATTCCCATGCATATTGGATTTTGCTTAACCAAATAATTTCTTAAAATAAGGCCTCCCTCTCCATGTCAAACACTCCCACCCTACTCGTAATATTCCTCTGGGAACTGTTATTAATAGGACCATAAGAGGAAGCAGAGGCACCACTTGCTTTCAGACTGAGAACCATTCTAAAATCCATTGGCCGTTTTGTTGCTGTAGTAGTTTGGAGTTGAGGAGGGGGCCTTGGGAAGCCTGTGGTTTTTTGCTCTGGAAGATGAACTGAGTCATAATTATATGGAGTTTCCTTGAAAATGGTTCAAAAAAGCATTCTGTCTTTTTGTGTTTTTACTCCATTGTGTTTTTAAAGGAGAGTAAGATGGTCACTAGGTGAGGAAGATGCCATAGAGCATCTGAGGTTCTATCACAAAGCCTTCGATAGGCATTTAGAGCCCGAGGAAGCTGCAGGATGACGGAGTTCCCACTGGTGACTATTTGGGAACCTCATTCCTCTAAAACAAATTTTATTATGGTTTTTGTTTGTTTGCTGTTTTTGCAGTACATATGTGTACACAATTTGTGTGTGTGTGTGTTTCCATGTGTGAGTATATGTGTTTGCGCCCTTGTACATGTGTGTGGAGACCTGATGTTGAAATCCAGTGTCTTTTTCAACCACTCTCAATTTGATTTATGGAATCAGGGCTTCTCACTGAACTTGGGGCTCGCTGATTCAGGCTAGTCTAACTGACAACTTGCCTTGGGGATGCCCTATCTCTGCTTCCTGGGTGCTGGTAGCACAGTCAGGCTGCCACCCCTTCCCAGGGTCTGCGAGTGCTGGGTCCATCTTAACAGTTAATAAGCTGAACACATTGAACAAAATGCACATGTTTGTTTCAAACATATGAGTTATAAATGCTCATATCTTGTAAAAAAAATAATGAGAAATAGAAAAGAAAACCACTTTTTAAAATGATGGGGAATTTCTGATTTGGAGATGTAAAATCATGAATGTTTTTAAAATGTGAAAACTAAATCTTCAGTTGGTACTGAATTCAAAAATAATTTTGACAGATGTAAAAAGGGGGCTCATTTTAAAAAGCAAGTAAACAGGCTTGCAGAGGGTGCATTTTTCTTTTGATAATTTCTTGTTTCCTGCCACTGAAGTGCAGAAAGAAAGGCACATATAATTTGAGAATTCACTAGAACTTCACATTACCATAGTAAAGAGTAAGATGAAAGCTCATAAATAACTTTTTATGTGATCAACAAACTTAAGTCATGTATAGAATGGAATCTCTGGTCTCCTGGCACTTAATCCTTTTGTGTCAATTCATTCTCAGCTGGGATCCTGAAACTGTGTGGTATCTCTGGGCTTTGGTTGGCCTCTCTTCAACTCTCTTCCTTTCAACTATCTTCCTTTTAGGTTTCATGCTGCAGACAAAGATATAAGCTCTCTTATGGACCCAAAGGAATCTAGAAAGAGTCCTTCAATATGCCCACAATATAACTCAGCTCCATATGAACTAAGTCAATTTAGCAGGCCATTGTACTCACTGACAGCTAGTATTTGGTAAGACGTTTAAGAAGGCCAGACAGTTCTCAAATAGTTATGGATATAGTAAAAAGATCTGTCCAATGTATTATTTTCTCCTAAGCACATGTGTATATCCAGTTCACAAGTAAATGCAAAGTCTGTGCTATTGTAAAAATAACTACAATTATTCAAAAAGCAATCCTGTATTGTGCAAACTCCACCAACACTTAAAAAATGATTTTACCATATAAGTAGTTATGTCTAGCTGAAATGTTTAAAAAGGACTCATCAAAATCTCAGTGTTTATGGAATTAAAGGAACCTTAGAATATCTCAGGAGAATTTATTTATCAGATACATTTTGAGCAGTATCCAGGAACTGGGCAGGATTCTAGGGCCCAGGAATACAGGAAGGAACGAAACAGCCAGAATGCCTAGTAGTGGTGGGATTTCTCTTGCTTTCTTGTCAAAGTTGGTCAGGCATTCTTCTAGGAAGTTTGCCTTTATAGTTGAACATCACGTAAGAAAGACATAACCCTATTTTAATCCATTTAAGCAGATTGACTATTAGGCTTGTATCAAAATGGGCTGTATTTCAGGGAGGTCACATCTAAACATGAATCTGAATGCTGTAAATAGCATTGAAGAAATGGCGGCTCTGTAAACCTGGAATATGGAATCTGTGCACATGGCTTATTGTCCAGAAATACCAGAATTTAAGAGATATGATCCAACTCTATTTTCAGATGTAAGGTTAGGTCAAGTCTTGTCTAACTTCTAAATAAGATCATGGACATAACCTGAATGCTGCTGGACACAGAACGCAAGAAAGGGGAAAAAAAAAAACCAAGGTGTTTTTAGTTAATGGTCTTTTGGCTGAATGGTGAAGGATTATATCTAAAGCATGTTCCCAGAAGATTCAATACATAAATAAAAAATGGCTTAAAACTTTGAATGAAGAGACATGGAAGCTACATGTAGTCCACTCAGTGATTTGGAATCATAGACCAAAAATGAAAGACAGCATCATTGTTCTCAGGTGTTTGTGATTTGGCCTGCTTTTGAGGGTTTAATCTTCACTATTTGCGTTCACTATTGTTCTCTCTGCTCCCTCCTGTCATATACACTATTACTGGCTTCCAATTATCCTCAGAGACCAGAGGTTAACAGGGAGGAGATGGAGTTCCAGCCAAGCCAGGGCCACCCATGCTTAAGAAAGATGAGAATCTGGCCCCATTGTCAAGATGTTCAGAAAGAGTCCCATCAATTTTTCTTGTAACTTGTGGTAATATTTAAAATCTCATTAAACTGGAGAAGTGAGCCTTCTTTTTAACCTAAATTTCTAACTCGATTCATGAAGGCACAAAACAGCTAGTTCTTATTCATAAAAAGTAAATCACTTTTCTAGCTTTAAGCTGAATAGTCTTGGTTTCTTTGAACTTTTTTTATTATGGGATGTCTCAGAAATGTACAAATATAGACGTGCTGTAACGAACAGCCCAGAGTCTAGCACTTGACGCAAAAATGTAAATATCACAAACACAATCAAATAATTCTATATTTTTCTTCTCTGAATAGTTTTTCTCTATGTCCAATATAAATAACTTTTCTAATTTCAAAATTGACCATGTATATTTATGGCTTTGTCCTTACATGTGTATGTACTGCGCAATAAATATGCAATAGTTTCAAGTGTTTTCAGCCATTAAAAATTGTATCACAGAGGCTATAGCAATGGTTCAGTGGTTAAGAGTTATTACTGCTCTCACACACAAAAAAATCCAGGCTCAATTTCCAGAACCCACAGCCTTCTGCAACTCCAGGTTTAAGGAATGAGACATTCTTCTGGTCTTTTCAGACACAACACACACACACACACACACACACACACACACACACACACACGGTGCATCTACACATATGCAGACAAAAATAGTCATGCATAGAATAAACAAATCCTCTTAAAAATTATAATACAAGTATATTTCTCTGAAACTTATTTTTCTCTCCTCAATCAAATGCTTTGGAGTTATTTGATGTTGAGTCAAATTGCTCTCTAAACAAGTAGAAACAGTTCATGCAACCACATCTTTCATGTATTTTTTCCCGTTGCTTGATTTTTCTCACATTAAAGGGGAAAAGCTAGGAAATCAGGACTGAAAAGGAGATAAAACATTTATTTTATAATGTTTATAAACACTTATTTCTTGATTTAGTTTGTCTGGGAGTAACAGAGAGGAGAGGTGACTGTGGCAGTTACCATCTTTCGTGCCCAGCGACCTCTCAATTTGGAATGTGCATTCTTTATGTATTTGCCCAACTATAGAAAATGATGTTTTAAACAATGTTCAACAGACTTATACCATTGAAATTGACGTCTCCTCAGTTGTTATTTTGCAGTTAGATTCCATATCTTAGGAGTTGAGTTTAGCTCAGTGGCAGAGCACTTTTCCAACAGGAATGAAACTTTGGGTTGACTCTACTACTTGGGGAAAAGCATTCATTTTAAGACAATAAATGATATGACTCTTTTCGCAGATTTCGGGTCCCTATGCAGTAGTGATGTGCAGTCAGAGAGGCTAAGGAAAACCCGTTTAATGTTGCATTTTTGACAAGTTCTTGAACCATTGCTTGATCACATGAGATACATAGAGGCTGAAAAACCTTTAAAATTAACAAGCTAACCTGAAAGTGATAGAGAAAAAGCTAGCAATGACTGGGAGGAGTAAAAGAGGTTGGCTGGGCTCTCTGCGCCCCCCCCCCGCCCTCAGACTTTCTTCTCTCCCTGATCCCTTCATTTCTCTCTTCCCTTCCCCCTCCCCTCTCCATGTGCTTCTGGTTGGCCTCTCCTTCTCCTCCTCTTCCTCTTCTTCCTTCTCCTCCTCTTTTTTCTCTGTCTGTCTGTCTGTCTGTCTATCTGTCTTTCTCTGCCTCTACTCCCTCCTCAACTCCCCTTCCCATGCCCCCAAATAAACTATTCTACACTATAAAAAAAGAAAAAAAAGAACAAAAGGTTGGCTGGGTGTGTGCATGTGTGTGTGCTCATGTGTGCGCATGTGTGTTCATATGTGTGCATATATGTGCATGTGTGTAAGTGCATTATGCAAGTATCACAGTGAAACACATTAATATGTATAATTCATATGTGCTAGGTAATCACAATAAATGAAAAATGTCAGAAGTGATTGTTTGCTATTCAGGCACAAATCAGTTCCTCTAAATTTTTGACATATATCTACTTCTCCTGCTCTAAGGTTCTGTTTTTATTATTTCCCAACAAACGGTGATACAATCATGATTGCAAAGAAAGGGAAATGTATCTTCTCATTTTGGAACACGATTCATTGCTTGTTCACTTGTCCACTAGGTTTGTCTTTTTACTTTCATGTTCCTTAAACATGCATGTATTAAATAATTCTGGCCTGATATTTACAAAGATGATGTGCAGCTCTTGCAAGAAATGATTACCTTGCTTTTGGAAATATTTGTTCTAAGTTACAGGGATAGAATAAAACCAAAGTGTCTTTGGGTAAATTGGTACATTTGGAAGCATTTAGCTACTTAAGGATGCTAAACTTGAATGAGAACTTGCCTCTGACTGTGGGCCTCCTTGGCAGAGCGTCACTCATGGACAATGGCTCCATCCCATCAGTAGCCAAGAGAAGAATCATGCTCCAGTATTTATATTGCATTTGAGTCATCTCTGAGCTACTCATAAAAACCTTAGTTTTGTGGATTTAATATCAGTTTCATAGAAACATTAAAAACAGATGTATGAACTAATGAAAGGCAAAATATGTAAATGCATCCATTTAATCAACATAAATGAAAGAGTGACTTAATTTTTCCCCTGGATATCACAAAAAAGCCAAAGTCATTTTTACTCACTGACATAGAAATATACCCCTAAATAAGAACAAAAGTAATATATATGTATATATATACATACATATATATATTAAAATCCTACAAAATTAGGTATTAATAGAAAATTATTATAGCTTAACTATATGGACACTTGGACCCCAAATGTCTTTGTATATATCTTTGTTTTTCATCAACTCCACAACCCAAATGGAAATGCTTCTAATGTCATGAGTCACATTCAAATGTTAGTTATGCATATGTGTGTTTGTGTGTAAATATAATTTGTATACTTATGCAATAAACTTCCTAAGTGGGTCTGCACCAAATGTGAAGTTAGAAAATGGATTCTCCACCATGATGCAATTATTTTTTGTTTTAAACTAGTATGTTTAAAAGCATAATGCATTTCACTATGGCATATTCATAATTATCTTTGTGAATATTTTTCTGATTTTTTTCTTCTAATTTTGGTCACAAATTCAGATAGCCAACAAATTTTGGAAATGAGAGGGTCCTTTTAGATTCTGTCTACTAATTAACTTTTCTCTTTAATCATAATTTGGATAAAGCTTGGGTCACAGGTTTAAGTGCTTATTCATCTGGCAGTACAAAGAAGTTCTGGTGAATGTTATATTTTACTGTTGTCAACTATGACAACAGGTTCTCTGTTTAGACATAGCCCATGTTTTAATTGGGCTATTTGTTTTCTTGATGTCCAATTTTTGGAATTCTTTATATATGTAAGATATTAGACCTCTATTTGGTATGTAGTTGGTAAATATATTTTCCTATTCTCTAGTCTGATGCTTTGTCTAAATGATGGTGTCAGTCACCATAAAAAGTGTTTGAGTTTCATGAGGTTCCATTTATTGTTAATCTTAGTGTCTGTGCTATTAGTGGCCATTTCCTATACCAACAAGTTCAAGACTATTCCCACTTTCCCTTCTATCAGGTTTAGTGTATCTAGACTTACATTGAGATATTTGATCCATTTGAAGTTAAGTTTTGTGTAGGGTGATAAAATGGATCTATTTGCATTCTTCTATATGCAGAAATCCAGTTTGACCAGCATTATTTATTAAAGATGTTGTCTTTTTTTCCCCAATGTATGTTTCTGGCTTCTTTATTTATAAAAAAGGAACAGATGTCTATAGGTGTATGGACTTATTTCAATGCCATTATTTCAACTCCATTGATCAATGTGCCTGTTTTAAAGCCAATACAACACTGTATTTATTACGATGGCCCTGTAGTAGTACAATTTGAGATTGGGGGTTGTTATATATCTAGCAGTTCTTTTATCATTCAAGATATTTTAGCTATTTTTTTGTTTCCATATGAAGTTGAAAATTGTCCTTTCGAGTTCTCTGAAGAATTGTGCTGGAATTTTGATGGGGATTACATTGCCTCTATAGATTGGTTTTGGTAGGATGGACATTTTTACCACATTCATCCTATCAAGCCAAGAGCACTTGACTCATTTTTCATTCAGTAGTGTGTTGTTCAGTTTCCATGGTTTTGTTGTTGTTGTTGTTGTTGTTGTTGTTCTTATTGATATCCAGTTTTAATCCTTGGTGATCAGATAAGATGAAAAGTATTGTTTTAATTTTTCTTGTATCTGTTAAAACTTGCTTTGTGTCCAAGTATGTGATTAATTTTGGAAGAAAGGCCCACAAGGTGAAGAAAAAAGGCTATGTTCATTTGTGTACGGGTGAAATGTTGTGCAAATATCTGTTAAAGCCCATTTGATTTATGACGTCATCTAGCTCCCTCATTCCCTCATTTCTGTTTTTGTCTGAATGACATGTCCATTTGTGAGAGTGCAGTATTGAAGTCACCCAATATCACTGTATGAGTGTCGATATGTGCTTTTTAAAACTGTCGTAGTGTTTCCTTTATGAACTTGAGTGCCTTTGTATTTGCTACATAGATGCTTAGAATTGAGACCATTGATGTTAAGAGTTATCAGTGGGCAGTGTTTGTTGGTTCCTGTTATTTTGTTGTGGTGCTGTGTGAAAGGGCCCTTCCCCTCCCCCACCTTTGACTTTCTGGTCTGAGAGTATTTATTCCTTGTACTTTCCATAAAGCTGGATTTGTAGATAAAGGTACTGTTTAAATATGGTTTTATTATGGAATGTATTTCTTCTTTTTCTATTACAATTAAGAGTTTTTCTGGATAATAGTAGTCTAGGCTGGCATCCATGGTTTCTTAGAGTCTGTAGAACCTCTGTCTGTACACTTCTGGCTTTTTAATTTCACTAAGTCAGGCGTTGCTCTAACACATCTGCCCTTATGTTACTTGTCCCCACCCCTTTGTGGCTTTTAAAATTCTTAGTTCTGTATGTTTGGTGTCTTGAATTTCTTTTTTGGTCTAGTCTATGTGGTGTTCTGTATGTTTCTTATACCTTGATAAGTAGCTTCTTCTTTAGGTTGGGGAAATTTTCATCTATGATGTTGTTGAATATATTTTCCGTGCCTTTGACCTGGGTTTCTTTTCCTTCCTCTATTCTTATTACTTGTAGTTTTGATCTTTTTCATAGTGTCCCAGATTTCCTAAATGTCCTTCTGTACTCGGATTGTTTTGTTTAATATTTTCTTTGACTGAGGTATCCATTTCTCTAGCCTTACAGTGATTCAGGTTCTCTCTTCATCTCTTGTATTCTGTTAGTGAGTCTTACCTCTGAGGTTGCCATTTATATTCCTAAAATTTTCACTTTCAATTTTCACTCAGTTTGAGTTTTCTTTGGTGATTTTATTTCTACTTTCATGTCTTGAAGTGTTATCTTCATTTTTTTCCCATTATAGATTTCATTAATGAGTATCATCATATCATCTTCAAGGTCCTTGAACACATTCATAGTAACTATTTTTGAAGTTCTTGTCTTGTGTTTCAACTGTGTTGCATTTCTCATGGTTTGCTGTAGTAGGTTGCTAGACTCTAGTGAAAGCATACTGTCCTGGCTATTTTAATTGTGTTTTTATACTAGCATCCAGGTATCTGGTTTTGGGATGATTATAATTTTAGTTGCTGATGTCTTGTCTTTGTTGGGTGTCTTTTCTGTTTCTTGGTTTCTATTGTTCTCTCTGGAACTTAGGAGACCATGTTCATTGTGGGTCACCTGGTAGGGAGAGCTTTTGAGTCTCTGCCAGGTGTGGCCACTGTATGGCCTGGGCAGGCAATGCTTCTAGGTATTGGGAGCTAACAGGAAGTAGCTGAGATGGGCTAGAAGGACTGGGAGCTGAGAAGACATATGGAAGGTAGGAAAACTGGGTCTGCCACAAGGATCTGTGGAGTCCTCAGGCAGGGAAGGGAGAGAGTGAAGACAGGTGCTTGCAGGTAGACTGCTACAGGGCTGAGGGTGAGGCTGGGTCTGAGTCCTGGGCAGAGAAGCCAGCCTGAGACAAAGGGGCAGAGTAATGGAGAAAGGCGGTAGAAAAAGATCTGAATAGTCCCCTGGGAGTTGGGCAGAGAGGAAGCAGAGGCTTTAGCAGGTGGTCTGCTATAAAGCTGGAATTCCAGTTGGAGGACCGGAGGGAGAATGAAGACCACCTACCTAACTCCCTGGCCAGCATAGCCAACATGTTTCTAGAGTTTGTTCTTTTGAAGACAAATCCTCATTGTCTGCTGGTTTAAAAAAAGGCATATGGGAAATTTGTTTTGAGATTGCCGTTCCAAAACCCAATTTGTATTTTTAAAATCTAGAAATTTTATGGTATTTTCCATTTATCTCTTATAGATGAATAAAGTTTCCCCACTTTCATTTTTTTTTTTTTTTGTTATCACCTGGCCAAAACCACCACAGCTTGCTGAGTAGAGGACTTGCTTCTGATTCTATATGACTGTCATGTTCATTTACATGCTTCTTTTGAAAACTGCAACTCCATCTGTCTATGGCAACTAGAAACCACACTTTAGACTCAGTTCTTGTTATTTATTTGATCAAAGAACATTCAGCTTAGTCTTCTTGACAGTACTTGCTGAACTGATTTAGCTAGACTACGTGATAACAAAGTTTGTGCATGGCCTGAACAGATGCAAGATAGTTTTTTTTTTTCATTTATTAAACCAGCAAAAATTAACATTCTATAGAACTTTCCTTAACTTAAATCCTTCTGAGCCTGCTTGCTACCTTTCCAAACATAAGGACTTGCCCAAACAGAAATACCTATATTTCATAATTTCCATAAGTGAAAACCATAATATAGGAGGGATCAAAACCTAGTTTTCAAACACAAGGTTCCTGCTTTGGCCCATTTTGAATCTGTCTCTACTTATCCTGAACCTTGTGAGGAGTGAATGGTGTAAGAGGATGCTTCTCTGTCTCCCCAGAAATGAGAACCGCTCCTGTAGCCTCATGTTACAGAGCAACTCGTGAAGCTTTCCAGTCTAAAATTAGGGATGGTGTAAACGGTTTTCTCATCTGTTCCGATGTTCTTAGATTAAAGGTAGATACCTTCCACTCCAACTCAGAGGAGGCGCCAACTCAACTTGCTGACACACTATAGGATCTCTACCAGCTTATATTTAGAACTCAGGTTCTTTCCACAAACCCCTTTAATTGTTGGTGAGCCAACTGTTCTTAGAGTTGTGTGGTAAACTCAATTGTACATGAATCATATCAGAATTATTGGTTTAAGCCCTTGACAGTATTTAGAGATGGGAGCCTTTAAATCATCAAGTTAAATAAGAGTCACAACTCAATCTTATTGATATCCTTATAAAAGGAAAGAGTTAAAACATGAAAAATACACAATTCAGGTGCCCCTGTGAACACTGGGAAAGACCATGTATGGACAAAGGCAGTAACAGCTGTGTATACATCAAGAAGACAAGCATTAGGAAAAATCAGTTCTGCAGATACCTTAACCTTGATTTCCAGCTTCCAGGTGTGAAAAAGTAAAACTGCAAAGTGTCTGGTGTCCACTATCTCCAGTGTCTTCATTTGAAAAAGAAGGGAGCCTTTCACAACCTCAGCTCTGCCTGTTCACAAGAATGACCAGTGGAATTGGAAGGAAAAAGGAAGGAGCTTCTATCCTGAATGTCAAGACGTAGTAGTCACCCCTTAGGGAAAGGATGGAGTTTACTCTCCCCAAGCAATATGAGGACTGAATGGATGGGTTCTGGGGGTTGGGGGGTGGATGTTCTTTAACATAGAGGAACAGAGGATGGATGTTCTCTTATTCTAATGTTCTATTGTAGTGTGAGCAATACCTGCACAGATGTGCATCCCACCTGTTAAACAGACCAGCAGTACCTTAACTCACAGCATGCCTGTCCCTCCTCTGATCTCCTCCTCTGCCTTTCTAAACCTCGATGCCTTGACCTATGTTTTTTTTATCGTTATCTTCAATACTTTTAACCCCAATTTAGATCCCCTAAAGGATAGCACAAGTATAGTGATACTTACCTCTAAAGAAGCAGGCATGGAGACAACAGTTTGTCTTTGCACTCATTGGAACAGAGATCTCTCAAAAAAAAAAAATGTAAAAGCAAAGATTTAAGTGGAAACACATTTTTTCAGTGTTGAATACTAATGTGCCTTACACATTAGGAACAAGTCCTCTAACACTGAACTATAGCCCAAGCCAAATACTGAGGCGTAATATGTGCACTTGGAGATTTGGGCAAGCACTGTGGTCAATCCTAGATCAGGAGACTGCTCATCTTTAAGATGGATAGTATTAACACAGCCAATACTAGTTGCTACTGTAGATTCTGCTTAAGCCACTTTAAAAAAATGTTCCATGTAGTATCATGTATCTTGAAAAGAATTTTTTTTTCTTTTTTAAAGGATTTATCCCAAGGAAGATGTTTAGTTGCAAGCTTTGAAGAAACTTGAAGTACATTTTTATTATTATAAGATTCTGAAGAAAATGGACCACATAAAAGGTTTGGGTTTAGAAAGACCTCTAGCAAAGCATGTTTAAGGAAAACTATATTTCCTCTGCCTCCGTTCCAAGGATAGTTATACATCATTTCAGTTAGAATATTTAATACATATGCTTATTAACTTCAAAAACTAAGTAACTCAAATTATATCTAATATTTACCCGAGGGTTGGTTTTTTGATTATCAAAGCATTAGAAATTTAATCTTACTCTCTGAGCTACATTTAAAACAAGTAGTAGAGCAAGACTATAAGACGATAGTTATTTTGAAAAACATCACCTGGTGTTTCAGTCATTCATTAAAAAAAAAATCAAAGCACAAATAAACAAGATTATAAAACCATCAATTCAAATGCAGATTCGCAAACACCTCTACTTTGTCATTATGTCCAGAGTTTCACACATGTAACACAACCCATTTTGTTGGCGCATACACTGGTGACAAACCTCTTCTGAGAAGATGAAGAGACACAGGCTGCTTTTTGTGTCCCAGTTCTTTTGTCCCCCTCAGTATTTCCACCATTTGTCTTACTAAAGTTAAACCACACACACACACACACACACACACACAAGCACACACACAAGCACACACACACACATACACAAGCACACACACACAGGTGCTCAGAAAGAGCATGGCCTTTGAGTCAGAAATTTGAGAACCAAGAAAGTCTGTGAAAACACATGTCCCACTACACTAACTAGCAGTATAAAATTCACACACACACACACACACACACACACACACACACACACACTCACACACACAGACACCTTTTAATCTAAGGGTTTTTTTTTATCTGTAAAATAGGTAGCACAGCATAGTCATTCTATGCTAACAAATGCCGATTAGGAATTAACTATTTTCCAGGTACTCTTTTGTGTGTTCGAGATACGCTAGTGAACAAAAACAGGCTATTATCTATCTGTACCTGAGGTGTGTATACTCTGACAGGATGGTGGGAAGAGGCAGAAAACAATCCACTGATGGCCAATAAGTTAATTATCCAATATGGATGGATGAAAGACGGAGGTGCCACATAGGGAAGACGGAAAAAAAAACAAGAAAGGCCAAGAAGCTCTACTTGTAGCTATGGATGGAGGAAGCAGTGTTGGCTTCGCCCTACTAACAATACACACCTTCAGCTAGAGATGGCTCACTGGTTAAGAGCACTGACTGCTCTTCCCGAGGTCCTGAGTT
This sequence comes from Arvicanthis niloticus, assembly GCF_011762505.2. Classification (NCBI taxonomy): domain Eukaryota; kingdom Metazoa; phylum Chordata; class Mammalia; order Rodentia; family Muridae; genus Arvicanthis; species Arvicanthis niloticus. Next base: position 22,203,471 of record NC_133438.1, read on the forward strand.
CAATTCCCAGCAACCACATGGAAGCTCACAACCATCTGCAATGTGGTTTGATGCCCTCTTCTGGTGTCTCTGAAGAGAGCAATGGTGAATACATTAAATAAATAAATAAATAAATAAATAAATAAATAAATAAATAAATAAATCTAAAAACAAAACAATACACACCTCAAAAGTTAGACCATATATGTGGGTTGACTGTTTGAGGGGCAGCGAGGACTGCAGTCCCTAAAGAAAGATGGCTCCCAGATTGTATCACTTCTGTCTCTACTTACGAAAAACAGCTGGTCAAATGATACTTTGTGCCAACCTGGGAAACAGGGAAGGCATCCCCTTAACAGGCGCTGATGGATAAACAGGAAACACTGCAGCGCCCTCCAAGGGTGGGACGGAGACTGCCATCAGAATCACTCCGTTCATGCCTCCTCGAGCAGGAAAAATTCCAAACTTACATCGCTCTATTGTCCGGCACCATTTCAAAAAGCTGGCTCGCATGAGAGAGTACCTTACCTATACACAGAAATTTTCCTGTTATAGGAAAGAAACTGAACAATCAGTTATTTAGTAAGGATTCTTAAAATTATTTATCTTTATGCCCCCTTTAAAAGAGTTGGATTTCAGCCTTCAATTTTAAACTTAAAAATAAAGACCAAAACTTCCTGAGGCTGAGGCTAGAGCTTTTTTTTTTTCTTAAATTTGTGTGTGTGTGTATCTGTGTGTGTGTTATCTGTGTCTGTCTGTGTGTATTTATGTCTGTCTGTGTATGCATGTCGTGTGTGTGTCTCTGTGTGTCTCTGTGTGTCTCTGTGTGTCTCTGTGTGTGTCTCTGTGTGTGCATGTGTCTGTGGGGGATCTATGCCTGTGTATATCTTTGTATGGTATGTGTGTTTGTGTGTCTGTGTGGGATCTGTGTCTATCTGTGTATGTGCTTCTGTGTGTGGGGACATGCACATGAGTTCAGGTGCATATGCAGGCCCATAGCTGATCTTAGATATCTCCCTTGGTCTCTCTCCCTTTACTTATCAAGACAGAACCTCTCACTGAACCTAAGGGGCGCCAGTTCCAGAGAATCCCACCAGCCTGCTTGCCCTAGGGTTTCCCTGCCCTGCTGCCCAGGGGCTGAGATTCCACACAGCTGCAGTCCCCACTCTTGCACAGCAAGATCATCCACTGTGCTTTCCCCAAGCCCTTGTGGGCATGCGTGTACCCAACTACCTGCCGATTCCACTCTCTGCTTTCAACGAGACAAACTAAAACCTTTTAAAATCAGCACTGCTATATTTTCATTCTAGTTTTTGTAGATGACGTACTGTAGTGAAGAGTATGCTCATATCTGTGTATTTAAAATACTTCTTTAAGCTCTTAGTGTTGAATTACTAGATCAGGAGGTAAACACATTTCCATATTTAACAGTCATCGACAAATTGCCCCCCTAGAAATGTTAATCTAAGAAAAGGATTAGGGAAGTTGCAAAGATGGCTCAGCTGTTTCCCAACCCCACACTGGGCAGCTCACCAATGCCTGTAGATTCAGCTCCTTGCAGATCCAATGTCTCTGGCCCCCACAGGCACACAAACACATAATTAAAAATAAAATAAATCTTCAAAATAAAGGATTGGTGCCATAGAATCTGTCAGGCAGTTGGCAATTTAGAGATGCTTGGAGTTTTTCCCTTAGATTAATTCGTAGGCATAGAGATAGACACATACATAGAAACAACGGCACATCTGCTCATACTCTGGAATGGACATTTCATGAACAGTGTGAACTGTGTGAAGAAGCTCTGTCTGCAGAGACCTGCTGACTGATTAGAAGTACAGTATTGTGAAGAGACTGGAACTCTTCAGGTCCAGAGGCCATGGACCTTATCTTAGGCCAGGTACAGGCCTTCAGAGCAGCCATTCCTTCCTCACCTCTACCTCTAACCTAACATCCTGTGACTAACAGATAAAGACCTGTAGACTTATTAACTTACCAGACTACTAGCTTCCACTGATCCAAAGCTAAGACAGCATCATAGGTTGTAGAGAGCATCTCCCATCTTCCTGCCACTCTGTATGATGCATCCATTAGTGTATTTTAAACTTGCCTTGATGGAGGACATCTTTATTCTATAAAGCTATAAAACTTCACAAAACTTCTTCCACATTGGATTGTGGGATTTGGGGTAACCTAAATCTCTGTTTCTGGACCACAGTCACTGGCAATGATTCCAGAATAAACTATCACTTGCCCCTTTTAAGATGGGAACTGTAGTTTTTACATTGGCAACAGGACGTGTGTGTGTGTGTGTGTGTGTGTGTGTGTGTGTGTGTGTGTGTCTGTCTGTGTGTGTATACAAGTATGTATGTATTTATAAAACACAATGTGTATGGTCACCTATTTAGAAGACATCAGAAAGACTGGCAAGATTCTGGTAAGTACCAAGATTAACAGTTTTAAATGTGTTAGGTACAAAAATGTACATCAAACATAGAAACATTATCTACTGAAATATTGAAAGTATGAATTCTTGAAATTGCTACTATAATGCATCATGCAGAGAAAAATCGTAAAGCTGTCCATAAAAATAATGACAAATAAAAACCATGGTTTTTCCATCTAAAAGTTCGGTAAAGTGGGTGTCATGCATCAAAATCTCTATTGATCCTGCTGACCAGTGGCTTTAAAATTTATCTCAACATTTCAGTATTTGAGACTGTTGAGAGTTGCCATTTGCATTCAGATATGAAATATAAATGAATTCAGGGGGTATAGGGGCTGGGGTAGGTGAATAAGAACAACATGTAATGCCAAATATGTTGGAAAATGCCACAAGGAAAATTTGTGAGGAGAACTGGGAGGTAGCCTGTTGGGGTAGCCAATGGGCATGATATTAGCCAAAATACCCAACAAAGGGGAGATAGAATCTATAGAGACCTTATCCAGTGGATAAGCACAGCCTGGGTTGAGGGATGGGGCCAACCATCTCAAAAATTTTAACCCAGAATTGCTCCTGTCTAACGGAAATGCAGGGACAAAGAGTGTGGAGCAGAGACTGAAGGAAAGACCATCCAGAGACTGCCCCACCTGGGGATCCATCCCACATGCACACACCAAATCCAGGCACTATTGCTGATGCCAAGAAGTGCTTACTGACAGGAGCCTGGTATAGTTGTCCCCTGAGAGGCTTTGCCTGAGCCAAACCAATACAGATGCGGATGTACACAGCCAAACATTGGACTGAGAGTGGGGACCCCAATGGAGGAGTTAGGGGAGCTGGTAGAGCTGAAGGGGAAGAACAACAATATCAACCAACCAGACCCCCCAGAGATCCCAGGGACTAAACCACCAACCAAAGAGTACACATGGAGGGAACCATGGCTCCAGCTGCATATGTAGCAGAGGATGGCCTTGTAGGGCATCAATGGGAGGGGAGGCCCTTGGTCCTGTGGAGGCTTGGTGTCCCAGTGTAGGGGAATGCTAGGGTGGTGAGTCAGGAGTGGGTGGGTGGGTGGGAAAGCACCCTCATAAAGGCAGGGGGAGGGGCATGGAATAGAGAGTTTCTGGAGGAAACCAGGAAGGGGACATTTGAAATGTAAATAAATAAAATAACAACAACAAAAAAAAAAGACCAGAAAAACAAACAAACCAAAAACAATAGCAATAAAAGAAATAGTAGCACATCCATGAGAAGAGTAAAGACAACTAGAGATTTCTAAAACTGTGATGAGCAGAAAAACAGTGTCAACACATACAGACATTAATGAACACTGCTGAATGCAAGATGGACACTCGTGGCATTACCTGGGAAACACACATACACTCCGCACACACACCTCACAATACAAGCAACAAGCTGAACTGCTGATCTGATTATTAAAACGCAGAAACAGGAAAGATTCTGACAGACTTGCATAAAACCTCCATATTGCTTCCTTATAAGCCCCTCCCCTCCCCTCCCCTCCCCTCCCCTCCCCTCCCCTCCCCTCCCCTCCCCTCCCCTCCCCTCCCCTCCCCTCCCCTCCCCTCCCCTCCCCTCCCCTCCCCTCCCCTCCCCTCCCCTCCCCTCCCCGGCCTCTCACTACCGGACACCTTTTCTTTGCTTGGGCAGTAAAATGGGACGCCGCCATCTCCTGTCTCACTCACTCTTTGTTTCCATAAGACGTCGTGTGTCACATTCTGTTTCTGAGCTAGCTGATCTTCGGCTCCCACTCACTGTCATTTTTCCTGCCTAGACAATTACGTCTATTTCCTAACTGGCATCCCCTCCCCGGCAGCCCACCTTCACTGACAGCGACGCTGTTCTAAGGCTTATATATCAGATTACATAAGTTGTCTCCTCAGAATCCTTTCCTAGCTCCATCTGCATCCATTACAGAATGAATCCGAATCTTCCCCGATTTGTTTGCACGGCTCTCCAACCATCTTGCTTGAGGCTGGTGTTCTAAATTTCTTTCTTCCTAAATCCTGCCTTCCACCTACACCAGGACATCTTACCTGTCTCTCACTGGTTTTCATCTACTGATATTACCTGATGAAGAAACCGGGAGCGCCTGCCACCATGTCTGCTCTTGCCTGGGAACTTTGCAGACTATAAACGGTTTCCAGTCTTAGCTTTTTGATGTGGTTTCCAAAAGTTGACTGAAATTTCTTTTCTTTTTTTCTTTCTTTCTTTTTTCTTTTTCTTTTTTCTTGGTCACCTAATATCAGCTGAAGAAAAAGTTTAAAGTTTTTCTAATATTTGAACACTAGGCTTATTTTTCTTAGCCATCATTGTTTATCTCTTCAAACATGGTTTTAGCTACATGTTATTACACACATTCTCAGTGAATATTTACCAGGGTGAATATATATATACACATGCACACACACATGAAATTGGTCTTCAAACTGCAGAAGGTGCCACAAATACAGTCAGAAAGGAACTGAAGCCAGCGAGCATCAGAGATGCAGAAAGGGAAAGTCTAATAGCCTTTGAGTGTATTTCAATCAATGGGAGGTAGATTTCTTGCAACTAGAATCATGTAAGTATGAAATGGGGGGAGTGACTAGGGAGGGAAGGTTGTAGATTGGGTGCAGTCAATCTGGTTTTCTTGTTACTTACTTGTTTCTCCGTGAGCTAGAACAAAAATACTAACTGCAGACCACACCCATGTCAACATACACATGAGTGGGGTGTCAGTCACTCTGCCACGTGACCAATGGCCTGAGCAAACTGGCATAATTACAGTCAAGGTCTAGGCTTGCCCAGCTCTGGTGAATACTTCAAGTTTGAAAAAATGGGGGAGAGAAAGTCTCCCAAACAATGGTATGTTCTTAAGCAGAGACAACTATGAGTATCTGATGTCCCACCCCTGGGTACTTGCTTTCCCAGGAACATCAGGTAGAAGTCATACAACTGTCATAGATATCACATCTGTGAAGGACTTATAAATTAATCATTTCTGATCCTAAGCAGGCTATGGCAGCAATTAAGTGTGCTTCTTTGTGAGTGATAAGATATGCCAGTGAGGCCCATCTGTCTTCTTGCCCACAGAAGGAAGGGGGTAACAAGAAAGGAGCATGCAGATGCTACAGTCTGCATTGGCCTCTGCATTTGCTGGAAAAGTTGGGGAAAGTGAGGAGGAGATGGAAGTTTGTCCTTCTATCCCTTACAGCTGGCAGGGTATAAAGGACAGAACAAATGAAATCTGTGCTAGGTAGCTCTTTCTGCAATATAAAATTTCTGTGGAAATTATTAGATAGCAAGAAGGGAGAGGAGGAAGTCCAGGTACTAGATGAGAGCCCTTAAGTCTGACCTTTTGAGAAGAAACAGAAAATCCATGATCAGCAAGGAAAAGAAGGCCTTAGTGATAGCCCAATACAGGAAACTACACTAATCAACGAATAACTGCATCATGCTGCTTGCACTGGGAAACAGGAGAGAAAGGGGCCTCCCCCAGTCTGACTCATGAGGCTGTAGGAATAGAGATGAATGGATTAGTCTCGGCTCTGTGGAAGCAGAGAAACTGAGTAATAACATGGCTTATTATCTCTTCTCGAAATGACTGTCACATAATTTGAGGGAATGAGAACTTGGCTTGCTTTGAGGCAAAGGTTGCACCGTCTGAGGCAGTGAGTGGGAAATCAGTCCCCCGTGGCCTGAGGCCTAGGAGCCATTGAGACTAGAGGGACACTTGGTCATTGTCAGCTGATGTCAAGAACTGGAAGACAGTGGAAGAATGAGAGGCGTTGCTAAGAGAACCGTGTGTGTGTGTGTGTGTGTGTAAGGCAGAATCTGATGCCCAGTTCACCAGGCCTGATGGAGCATCCAGGATAAGTTAAGAAAGAAGTCAGTTCACAGGAACCAGGGACTTCAGTGATTGGGCCAATCCCTGTGGTAGGGCGTGATTTTAATGATGTGGGAAAAGCTCTGATTTAGAACAATATAGAAATAATTGTCTAAGGTGCTGCATGCTCCAAAGAGAATGGAAACAAGGAAACTCAGTTAAAGGGACCTGGTTTAGTTTGGATTACTCAAAGCAAACGTGACAAAATTTGTGCTTCATCTGAGTTCCCAAGAGGGAAAAATAATGAGAAGTCAAATGCTGGGCTTGTATATGTTTAGGTAATGGAGTCCAACAGAAGTCAGAGTCCATAAGTCAGGAAGCAGATATCCTCACCCAAATATCAATTCTCTACCCTCAGGTCAAGTAGAGGCCTGCCCATTTCATACAGAATCTGGTCCCAGGGGAGCCAAAATAGACTGGAAAACTGCTAAAGCGGACACATTCCTGTAAAAGTATTCTGATATTCTGCGTGCTATTCAAACACAGGAAGCCTGGTCCCGATTATGGCCTCAATAGTTTGTTGTTATGGGACAAGCACATAAGTCTACCTGTTCCATATGGGATTGGAAGGCATACTGTAGAACCCAAGCCTGTCAGCTAGATATGAAAATATACTACAGCCCTCTCAAAAGGATCTCCAATCACACAAACAATGAATAAAGCCACCATCAAGTGCATAACCAACTCGGTGTTACAAATGTGGGCCCAGGGATAGCTAACACTATGGAGGCACGAGTCACAACCCCTGAAGTGGAGAACAATCAGTTCCAGTGGCACTTCCACCTGCCTTACCACTTTACAGGGGATTGAAAGTATGTGGCGAAGGCGGCAGCTAAAAGAGGTTAAATGTAGAAACCACCCTGCACTTGTAGAAAAAAAGACACTCTTAGAAAGCCACAAGTTTGGTTTATAAAAACAAACAACAAACAACAAAAACCTGGACTAGGACAGACTGCCTTGCCTCTCTCTCTCTCTCTTTGAGATATTTGCCAAAGAGATCCTTTGGCATCTCCATCAATACAAGATATCGGTTATATGGTAGAACTAGAATTAAGTCCGTATTACTGCTCTACGGGCAAGATATGCTGGAACATACATACCCCTCTGACAGCTGCCTTTGTTAGTAAGAGATGGTGCTATGCTACACCTCATCTAGTGAGGAATAATTGTTGCCCTGATGGTCCATCTGGTTATGGCATTTCATGTGCTATAGTATCTACATGTCAGAAAAGTCTCTGGGGCAATAATGGCATACCTGTCAGAACTACTTAATGGCTGTAAGACCACTGTGAAGAAGGGAACTCAAGTTTGATCCTGGAACTAACACAAATTCCACAGCTCAGAAGGTGATAAGCTCCAGTGGAGAGGCTACCGCTATTGTTTTGTCCAGCGGCTGCTACACTATTGTCGAGTTGCTCTCTAAACATTTGTGCATATGGCCATAGGTAATTCGTGCTGTCAGTCTCTGCTCATGAAGAAAATCTTTTCTGTGGAGGGTGGTGATCAGACTGCTAAGAATAAGTTATTATTGCTGTGGTACAGTGACCCAGTACCCAATCATAGGCAGAAAAAAAAAATAATCCCCTGGAAAATCTGAGGGAACATCATGGAAGAATAAAAGAAACACAAGAGCCAGAGAAGGGGTTAGAATACTGTGTAGGTGTTTCCTATTTTGAAACATTCTCTCTTGGAAGAAAAGAAAGTTACTCATGAAACAGACAATCAACTTTAAGAACTCAGAAGAAAGTGTTAAGACCCACACAAACCCTCTCCATGGCTAAATAAAGAAAAGCAAATAAACAATTTCCTGGGGGAGAGGTTCTTTGGTGGACTTCCCTGCAAATTGCCTGGAAACCCATTATTTGTGAATCATTGCCTATCCTGCAGTGGACTCTGGTTATGCAGTTGACTGAGAGTCACCAAGGCTTCCATAAGTAAGTAAACTCGCACCCATAGCTCTGTAAGCAATCTCTATAAACTCATCAATTCAGCAAGCTAGATTTGGGTAAAATAATTTCTTTGGTCTATCACAGGTGCCCTATCTGGAGTGAATATGCATTTGTCCACAAGAAGAATCATGCAATAATAATTATAAATAGAACCAATAAAGTAATAGCATGAGATATAAACCATGTCTCATTGCTTCCAATATTTGTGCATACAGCTCCTATTACTGGGCTCTTAACCTAGACAATTTGTATGATAGTGTATACAATTTTATTTTGTTCACTGATTTCCTTTTATAAAGTAATACTGTATTAGGAAAACCTACTGGTAGGTTAAATAATATCAAAGTTAACTACATTTCAAAGATAATGTGCTTCTTAAAATGATATGACATTGAATATCTATTTTGGTATTCATCTTGAGGTTAATTTTACTAACTGTAGGCTAAGCTTATTTTAAAATGCAATATAAAATATACAGCATGTTTTGATAGAAAAATATTTATCTCATGGCTTCCCTAACATCTTCAATACAAAGTGTTTATTGTTTAAATATTTGCCTATATTACAATTAATTGAAAGGTAACAGGGTATTATGAGAGCAGACATGTAGGGTAGGTTTTATGAACCATGCATAGAAATGACATAGTCTTACCCTTATGTCTCACTGTCTACAAATTAGTCATGTTGTTGGATCTAATTGCAAGGAAGTCTGGGAAGCCTAGTGTATTCTCGTAAAGGAAAGGAAGTAATTTTTCACGAATAGCTAGTATTCTTTCTATGATCCTAAACATGTTCCATTTGAAAGACTTCTGCTGTAATTCATTTAAAGGTCGTCAAACTGAATTCATGAACTAACGCTTTATGTATGGGTTTTTCCTTTTAATGAAATCATGATGAAAAGATCTATGTTTATATAACTAAGGACAATGATTGAAAGAGCTAGTACCAGAAGATGTTTTCCATCATATGCTTTTGTTATATGGAAGTGGTTGTCTGCAACATATTCACATGAAGAATCCATCAATGAAAATACAATTTAACCTATGATTCTTAAAATTAAAATTCTTATGTTACATTTTAAATTACAAAAATTTCCCAACATGTAATTATGTTTTTTTTTTATTTTATCTCACCAAGTTTCTAAAGCCCAGGAACATTTGTAAAGTTCAAAGATTATTTTCTTTACTATAAAGTATTATGTATATTTAATGGTAATAGTTATTTATCTTATAATTATTATATAACTTCTATCAATTATATGATAATTAACTAATCTTTTTCAGAAGGACATACATTTTATGCTTTATTATGTAAAGTATGGCGTTAGGTACATTATTTCATTGTATAAACATTATATTTTGTAATAAAAAGAAAACAAATGCTTAAATAAAAATGTTTAAAATACGTGTACTAACATTGTTGTTCCTTTTTGGTCTTATAGTTGTAACATGTTTTTAAATCCTAAACTATAATTTCATTTACAAATAAGTTATTGCTAGATAGGATACAAAGGTTTGATATTTTCCTATATAAATATTTTTATATTTACCTAGCAAATTTATTTCTGCATTTGTCTTGTGTTTAAGGTATGTGTTACATACATTCCCCAAAGCACTAAAATGGGAGTTATTCTTCCAAATAATCCCCAAATTAAGCACTGCTGAAATCTCCCACCAAGAAGGCACTGCCTTCAAGATCCCGGCCAATTCTTCAATCAAAGAAGTCTAAATCTCTTCAAGAAAGTGAATTCTGAAATTAGAGGATGAACTTCCTAGAAAGATAGCTGTCTTCCAACTTGTTTTAATTTAGTCTGAAGTATAAAATTACAGAGGTAACAAGACTAGTAAAAAGCTTAGCGCTGAGGATGAAGAGAGCCTATGAAGGATGGGACTCCAGGCGTCCTTCTGATGTCTTTAACTCTTTTGTGAAGCCACATATGTGTGATCTTCTTCCTTCCTTCTCTTGGTCATACTTCCCTTGACCGCACCTCTATTATAGAGTTTCTTTTCAAAGTTCCAGTCCCATGCGCTCAGAAGGTTACCGGAGGATTCTAACCATCTCTGAACCAATCATAAACTTTGTCTCAAATCGTAACCTTGAAAGGTTATTCCACAAAGGGAAAGCCAATGGCTCCATCCAGTGCACGGCTAATAAAGTTAACACGATCTACCACTCTTATGCACACGCGTCCTAGAGAGACACAGGCATGAAGAAAGACTGCGGAGCTAACACGGGAGAGAGGAAGGAACTCTGAGAGAAGCCCGAAAGCAGCCAGAGACTCAAGGAAGGCACCACATGCCCAACAGCTCCAAGAATATTCTCAACAAGCTTTTCTTGAGTGTGTTGAACAGTATTTTCATTTTATTATCCAGCTGTGTATCTTATGCTTTTAATCCTCAAACACATTCACATAAATAACATCTCTATAAAGAACACTTACAAGTGTAAATTGAAAGCATATTTCCATAGCTGAAGATTTTACACATGCAATAGTTAGCAGCCCACGTGCCTCTCTTTAGGGGGCCCACCCTGGCACATGGGCTGCTCTGTCTGAGAAACAAGTGAACTCACACCATTCTCTCCTTGCTCAGTAAAAATAGGTATTTGAAGCCATCAGACGGGCAGCTCACCTCTTTAGTAGGGTGTCTGCAGCTGTGTCCCTGATTGAATGACTCAATTTGTTGTGACATGGTTCCATTGTGACTACTGTTGTTTAGGCTTGCAAGGGAGTCTTTTCTCAAACGTGGGCACCATAAATGTCAGGCTTGCCTGCCAAAATCAATTAAGCCATGACGTAGTTCAAGAAAAACTGTCTCAATTTAGCCCCTCTATTGGCAGAAAAAAATTATTCGGGATGAAAATAGGAGAGGGGAAGAAATAAAGCAGAGGACAAAAAGTGCCCCCCCCCCCTTTTATCTTAACTGAAACCCACATCGGACACTTCCTGGTGTCTTTATTTTTATTCCGGTGCCATTTTGAGAAAAAAAAAAAGTTACGTGTTTTAGTCTATTTCCTGTCACTGAAACAGACTATCCTGGTGTCCTGGTTTGCTGTTGTTATTGTGACAAACATCATGACAAAAAGTGACTTTGAGTAGGAAAGGGATGGACAAACTTTCCAGGTCATGAGTCACCAGTGAGGGAAGTCAGGGCTCCTGAGAGAACCGAAGCAGAATCACAAAATGAAACCACAAAGAACCTTCAGGGGTCGAAGAACCTTCAAGGTTGTTGCTCTCCTTCTGACCTCTGATGGCTAGCTTTCTTACACAGCCCAGGACTCTCTGCTAAGGTATGGCACCACCCACAATGGGCTGGGCCTTCCCATGGTAATCAGCAATCAAGAAAGGCCCCACAAATATGCTCACAGACCAATCTGATTGGGGTTATCACCTCAGTTGAGGGTCCCTCAGATAACTCAGGCTGTGTTAAGTTGACAACTGAGGGAGGCTCAGGGTGTCGAATTACAAAGAAAATTTAATGAGTTATGAAATGATGTTTTAGTATATGCCCACAAGTATATGCCTTGATCAATATAATGACCTGATCAAGGTATATCTACTTCTTCAAACATATTATTTCTTCACATTGGGTATATTCAAAATAATTTCTGCTAGCTATTTAAAATATGCATTTAATGTCATATTTTATGCAATGTCAGTCATTGGCATCCCACTATGATGTCATTTCTTTCACCCAAGGCATCACCTTACTCATAAACCAACCTCTTCCTTTAATAACCTTCCCGTCCTCTCCTCTTCCTCCACACCTGTCCCAGTGTATGGTAACCGATATCCTCTATGTGGTTTTATGAGATCAACTTTTTAAAGGAAGCCCTTAGTTGTAAGATGATTTATGATTGACAGGAAGGAACAAAGGATTACAAGGTTTTTCAGTGATATAATAATTCTAGTTAAAATGCAGAATTGGAGTCCATGTGAAATGGGATCAATGTAGCTGATCTTGGGGACCAATGCTTGCTTCTGTTTTACAGGAGCGTCTTTAGAGAACATCTAGAACAAGACTGAGTATTAAGAGAAGGAAGACTGAGGCAATATGGAGGGAATGGGGAAGGGTGAGGGCAGTACAGAAGGGGAGGAGGGTCAACATCAGTAAGGATGCTTGAATAAGCTATAAGGAATTATATTGCTTTATATTTACCTAAATCATGTGATTTATATATTATATATAATTATATATACAATTTTAAATAAAATTATGCCACTTGGGGTGATTATTCTTCTTGCTAACAATTAAAAGCAATAACAATAGCCTATATTGTTTGGGAGTCTTTTGGACTCCCCTGACTGACCAATAACTTGAAAAGAGGTTTCTCATGTCTGGTACTGGGGTTTTGGTTGGATAGACTGTGGCTAAACCAGTATAATTTCTAACTCCATCCTTCTACCCACATATAACTCTAGCCCTCACTCCTCATCAAACAGAATTTTTTTCCACAGCAGAAGGAGACCATCACAGAAAGCCATAAATAATCAAAACACAGAGAACATCTGACTGTGGAGTGTTCAGCCCAATTGACATATCTACAACACAACTCTTACACATAATGATCAAGGAACATCATGGAAGTGGGGAGTGTGGAAAGATTTTAAGAACCAGAGCACCAGGAAGTATGCTGAAAAGTTGTATCTTCTAGATACTACAGGGCAGTTATACCCATGAAATCTCAACAACATGGCTGCTTAAACACAGCATGAACAACCATGTCAACAAGAGCTGACATGCCAGTGTAGATGGGGGAAATCACATAGGGCCCCACTCCAAGATAAAAAGCTACAGGCAATAAAAAAAAACTGCTGAAAGGAAATATTAGTATTTTCCCCAGAGGTGAACATCCTAGGTGGTTAGCTACCCCTAGAAAAACAAGCAGCAATAAACATATTCAACAGGTTGCATTTATATGTTTATTTATATACAATATATATAATAGTAAGAGGACATGAATTTGAAAGGGAATGGGGGACATAGAAGGGGTTGGAAGGACAAAAGGATAGGGAAAGTAATATAATTATAACCTAATTAAATAAAAAATAAATTAAAAAGAATAATACAACAAGATAGCTCAGTATAAGTTTATTTTATAACTCAAGTTCAAGGTTCACCATTGATCAGATTCATTTATAGCTTCTATTCTCATTTTTAAATTATTTTTTTTTACTCCAAGACTGCATTTCTGTGGTTTTTTTTTCCACTTACAAGCACATGAAGGAACTGACCACTGTTGACTTCTTAGGGCTATGTATGGTTTTTAAGAGCGGAAACGGTAAACTGGAGATATGGAATACATTTGAGAGGTATGAGGTTTGACCCACTCATGGGAGTGCCCGTTCCTGACGTCTTACTTACAGGATATGTTAGCCAACAGAACATCCAGGCTATAATATTGATAGCTTTTATAATATAATGTGGCCCACTAACACACTCTATATATCCTTTATGCCATTTGCCTGAGTCTGAGTACTGAGTGCAATCTGGTGTCAGGAGTAACTGGTCACTCACTCTGGCTCTCTAGCAAGGGGAAAGCACTAAAACTTAGGCAACAGGGAGAGTAAGTGGCCTTCCTGTGTGCTTACCTTAGTGTGTTCAGGCAGCAGAAGCAAACAGTTGAATCCGGATAGTTTACAAACAACAGAAAGTTACTTCTCAAAATTTTGGAAGCCACAGAGGCGAAGATCAAGATGCTATAAAAAAAAATCCTTGTCTGGCAAGGGCTTGGTGTTCAGTGTTTATAGGTGGAGGAGCTGTGGTTGGTCACATGGCCAAAAAGACAAGATAGCACCCCTCTCATTAGTCACCTACCAAGGGTCTTGCCTCTAGACTTGATCACACAACAGGGTTAAATTATAGCAGTTAAATAGACAAGGCAGCAGCATTTGGACTACATCAGTATGTGCTGATGCTTCTTTTAAGGTACCTGCTTCCGTAAACCTAAACTGAATGTGAATATACTCTTAACGGAACCACTTTTTACTGATATACTCACCTCACTTACAATTAAGTGGCAATAATTCTGAAAATATTTGGGGGGTAGTGGTGATAAATTACTTCACAAAGCATAAGTAACTTAAAACTAGAGCATCTTCAGGAGTCTACATCTTGTGGCCAAGAACTACACTTTTAGCCTTGACTTCTTCAAATCAACTCTGCGAACACAGAAAGAACACTTACTATGTGCAAGTATCCCACAGAACTGTGCAAGGGGATTTAATGACACACAAGACAAAAGTCTCTATTGCAGAATTGTTTATCACCTACCAGGGAGAATTACAAAAATCACAACAATAATAATAAAAATAAAAAATTACATGGCTGGCACAGCTGTTTGCCTTAAAGAAAAAAAGCATGGTTTTTATATGCAAACACACTTGCTTTCAAAATTGCCTCTGATATTTGTTAACAGTGTGCTTTTGTGTAAAAATTTAACACATGGTTTATTCTTCTGCAAAGTAGAGATAGCAGCAAATGTTTCAGACTCCTGTGATTAATCTTACTGGTCATGTTAGACATAAAGCACCCGCCAGTTTGTGAATGCTCTGGGTCAGCTTTCCTAGAGAGCCAAGTCTAATTTTCTATTTAGCAAGCTGGTAGACATAAGGACCAGAGGAAAAAACATGGGGAGCTGGGGGGCTGTGAATAAATCTCCACAAAAGTCTCAAATGATTCATAGGGAACTCTAAAGCTGGGTAGCCCTGTGGCAGGCTCTTCAACCACACTGTTGGAGTTTCCATGGACAGTCTTGTGATGTGGACTCTTCATAGCAACAGGACAGGACTATGTAGGAAGCTAAGTTAGCTCAAGGAAGAACAATGACTAGGGTTGGGGGAAAAGGTCTAAGCTGAGGTCATCAGCCTCTAGCAGTGGGGAAAATGTAAACTTAGGTCTTATAAGGGGAAGAGCTGCAGAAGAAGCCAGGTGGTGAACCACAAGCCACTTGAAACATTAAAATTGTCTTGACTCTGTGTAAAAATTGTGACGGCAATGCATGCATCTAAGAACTTGGAAAATATAAAAAGGATATTTAAAATTTTTTATATCCACAGTGATGTCCCCAACTTCTTGTAAGCATTTTGCCATTTATCATTTTGATTCTTTTCTAGTTAATTTTATTCTCCTCTAAAATAGTATTTTGCTTGGAAATCAGCTTTGGGTCCAGTTTTTAATATCATAGTTATTTCTCCCATATAAATCAACAACCATTTTCTTCATTTTAGTAGGCCGTGATGGTCTGTATCAAGAAATTTCAAACATGCTCTACATTCCTGAACTCCTCCTGTCACACTTCTGCACATTCACAAAATTCTATGCGTAATATTGTACATATCTCTTTAAGACATCCTTAGGAAATAGTCACAAAAACGGAAACAGATGTGCCAAAGACTATTCAGATGTGTAGGACTTTGATAAACATTGTCAAGTTCTCCTCCCTAAATTATTGTCAGTAATGTTTTATTCTTTTTAATTTCACCCAAGTTAAGGAGACAGTTTTTACTACAGAGAGAGGGGGGGGGGGGGGGGGGGGGGGGGGGGGGGCGGGGGAGAGAGAGAGAGAATATGGTCCTTAGTACTCAGTATCCGGCAGAATTTCAACAAGTTAGAAACAGCAAGGATCCCTGACATAGAAGACAGCAGGGACAGACGTGCTGATGGAGTAAAATGATGCATTGGCTGGAGTATAGGAGAAAAGCCAGAACCAAAAGTAGTGTGGGTCTGTTGTGTCCCATAAAAGTGCCAGGGTGCAGATCTGAGCAACACATAACAGCCACTTGGCTCTTGTGTGTTTAAGAATGTGGAGGGCATGATTAGAATCCTTTTTAAGCTTCCTTTTTTTTTTTTTTATAAGCTTCCTGCCTTATGTCAAGTACTTGTGTCACTGATGGAGGCACAGAAACCTCTGGCATTCTCCAATATATGTGATAAAGAGTATATTTATGACCTCAGAGTTAAGAAGGCCTTGCTAAGTAGGATATAAGAGTCGAAAATTAGACTTGGTTGTGAAGAGAAAAGGAGACGGAAAGAGCGTGAGAGAATGGGCATGGGAAGGCCATGAAGTTAAGAGGTTGGCAAGGGAATGGGGTAGATCCAAGAGGAACTGACAGGGGTGAATATGAACAAGATATACCGCATGCACTATGAAACTCTCAAGCATAAATAAAATATATTTAGAATGGATGGAGATCTGAGACTATATCAGTGAACAACTACCCTCAGGCCAGGATATCAATAATCTTGTAGTCTGAACATCCAAAGAAAGACTCAAAGGAGACAGTGGAAGCATCCATTGCACATGGCCGCCCAGGGGCAGGGAAGGAACCTGGGAAAGTTCGGTGGAGAACCAAGGATCAGACAATCAGTGCTGCGCTCAGCCTGCAGCAGAGAAGCTTCCTATTGTAGTAGCCAGCTGTCAACGAAGAGATTTATAACAGTCACAGAGCTCAGAACAGGTGACTGCTCAGTGCTCAGTCCTAAAGAAGACATCTACGTCACTCCTTCTGGGGCTCAGGAGAACACCTTAGAGGAAGGAACAGAAGAGTGTGAGAGTCAAAGGCCGGGAAGAAGTACTGTGAAAGGCTGCTTTCTGAATACGATGTGGGCATTGCCACAGACCTGCCCAAGACCGAGCCCATCAGCACTCCATTATATACTGGAGGGGGAACCCCCCAGGATGCCCCCACCACAACCAAAGCAGCTATAGATGGTTAATGGTGCAGGGAGGGGGAACTGAATTTCTCAGTGGTGTTGCCATTGGTAAATTTCCCCTGCTTAACTAGTCCTCTCATGGTAATGCAAACAACCCTATTAAATGCACAAGGCCAACGCTGCGGGTGCGCGCGCGCACACACACAAGAATAGGAGAGATCTTATTGTAAGAAGGAGTTTGGAGAGAGGGGTCTAAGGAAGAATAACGCAGAGGAGACTCCGATCGATGTACATTATGAATGAAATTGTAAGAAAAGAGATCTAAAAGTCAAACGTTCAATCTAATCAAGGCTCTATTCCCGCATTCCAGCTCACAGGAAAGACAGAGGAGCATGTGAAAAAATTCAGAGGTGAGTGGACCCAGAGGCAGAATGAAGAAAATAGTATGTGACTGAGTGCGTGTTTCATAAAATAACAAAAATGAAACAAATGGCCACAAGGGAAAGAAACACCAGACATTCCTGCAAACCGCCAGAGACGCGGTAGCCACATGCGTAACCCTAGTACCTCAGCAGGCTAAGGCAGAAGGACCATGAATTAAAGACCAGTTTAGAATACACAGAAGGAACGTGTCACAGACTTAGATCCCACCTTGCTCCTCTATCGCTGTGATAGAACACTAACCAACGTGACCAAAATAGAGGAGAAAGGTTTAATTTAGTTTATATTTTCATGTTATAGTCTATCACTGAGGGAGCACAGGGCAGGAGCTCACGGCAGGAACCTGGAGGTGGGAACTGAAGCAAAAGCCACCAGAGGAATGCTTACTGGCTTGCTCCCCATAATTCGCTCAACTTGTTTCTTTATACAACCGGCTCAAAACAAGTCACCACTGACGGTGGGCGGGGCCTCCACATGGATCCATTAACAAGGAAAAGCCCCCCCACCCAGGGATGTTCACAGGCCAATCTTATGAAGGCAATTCTTCAATCGAGGTTCTTCCTTCCCACGTGACTGTAGTTTGTGTCGAGTTGACAAAAACTAACCAAAAGGATTTAAACACATAGATTTTCAAACAATACTTGCTCAAAGAATCACTTATAGGTCCTCATGATGCTTTCAGGTCTACTACTTTGTGTCATGCATACGTCATAGAACCGACGGCATTTTCCTCCCTAGTACTTCAAAATCTTTGATCTGGGATGTCGTTTATCATCAGTATCAACTTATAATCAGCTAGGTTACAGTCATAATATACTTTGTCATTGTGTGTGTGGGGGGGGAAGGGTGCACAATTCTGTCATAGATATCAGGACTGTTGTTGAATCTTTGTACAATGCACGTATTCTATCAAGTAAGATCAAAACTTAAATTCAAAGGGCCAAGAAGGAAACTGTATCACAGTTTGAGGCTTTTCTATTAGTGATAAAATAAAAGGCAATTCCATTTTTTAAAAAAATATAGCCTTGCTTTTATTAAAATGTGTGGAAAAGGCACTATACATTCAGGTGAAACAAGGAAGCATAGTTAAATAAATTCATAAGATATAAAAACAAATGAAACAACTTATAGAATATATAAACGAGGAAACTCATAAATATTCTAAAAATCCTGTCATACTGGTACTGCCAGGCTAAAAGTTATGCATTAATCAAAAACAGAAAGATACTATTTTTTAACTCAACAGTTTACTCCGAAATTTAAAAAATTATTAAAAAGGTATAACATAGACTTTGAAACTAGGTCTTGTGAAAGTTGGTATTGATTGTCAACTTGAAAATCTAGATTCCTCTAGAACACTGGCCTTTGAGCATGCTTATGGGTTAGTGGCTTGATTGTGCATTTAGTGGGAAGCTCTGTCCACTGTGGGCAGCACCATTCCCTATGTGGGATCATGAACTGTGTAAGTGGAGAAAGAGACAGTGTGAACCATCTCCTCTGCTTCCTGACTGGGAGTTGTAATGTGATCGGCTGCCTCTTCAATCTCTGCCTCCAGGATTTCCCTACCATGAAGGTGTTAGTGTGTGAGCCAAAGCATACTTTTCTTTCAAGTTGGTTTTGTCATGGTCTTTTATCACAGCAACAGGAAACTCACTTAGACAGGTCTCTAGTTCTGAAGTCCTTTTTCTTCAGTATGTATTTGTCTCATGGAATGAGCATCTTATAGAATAAGGTTTCTGGTCTGCAAAGGTTGGCTTCTCATCTATCAGCATTAGGATTTCCGGAACTTTTTAGAAATATAAATTCTCAGACTCTGTCTCAGACAGTCTCACTGGAGATTTGGAGGGTTGGGATCAAAACCTATGTTTCAACAAGTGATTTTGATTCATGACTTAGTTTGAGATTCGCCAGTGTAGAAGACTAGAGGTTTATTAAGGACCTGAAATAATAGAAACAACAAATTAATGATTAAAGTGAAGAGAATTTGTTGGGAGGAATAAAGAGGATGTTAGACTTATTTAGAAGATTGTAACTGTGGTGGCTAAATTGGAATGGAGATGGAAAAACAGGGCTTTATAAAAATAATTGGGTAAGGTTAGGGAGGCAAAAGACAAACTAAGAGCGACGATAAAGTCACTGTGTTGACAAGTAGATTGGAGCATGGGGCGCTTCATTCCTGAAGTGATGGAACAATGGTGAGTGTTCCCTAAATATTAGCATATGGTGAAAAGGAAGGATGCATATTCTCTTGTAAGGTGGAGTTCACTTGGAGAAATCTGGAATGTTCCATGGTGTTCATGCGGAATGTGAGGAGGCTATCTGCACTGTTCATGAACCTATAGGAAATAGACAACAGCCTTCAACCTGAAGTGCTGGGGAAAGTTCTGTGATGTTTATTGTTTACTCTTTACTAATTATATATTTTTTTGAGCATCAGTGGTAGGGAGCAGATTTAATACATAATACAAAATACTAAGCAAGCACATGCCTACTCTCCCATTCATTGTATGTAACACATGTGTCTGGGATTTTTCAGTTGATTCACTGTAAGAGAATTTTTCTTTGAAGTTACAAAGTTGAGTCATTTATAGTTCGAAGTCATATCTTACTTTCAACAAACCCCCATCCTTATGCCATCAGCTCCATGGTTTCTGCCTTTCTATTCCTGTGTAAGTGGCATCATCAGCATCTTGTGTTCAGGATCCTTATTATAGACCTGGAGGAGGTTAACATTGCCCTATTCTTCCTACTCCTTAGAAAGATGTCACTTAGAACAGTGTTTCTATTCTTAACCATGAAAAGATTTACGATGAAAATGTCAATAGTGTGTGTATGAGACCAGCTCCTGTCAATCACCAAGCAGAAATGAAGGCAGGACCATCCCCTCACATAAGTGAATGAGAATCTAGAGCAAAACCCACCAGCTGCTACAGTTCCAGGCAAAACTTTTCAAAATCTAAGCAGGCTGCTGTGGACTGTGAAGATCTTTTTCAAAGTGAGAACTACTTCTTGTCATCCTCCCCCAAAGACTATGGAGGCAAGCTGCCAACACTCACCCTGAACCAGCCAGGGTGTGCGAAGACCAAGATCAACCCTGGAATTAAACAGCAAATAAATAAAATGCTTTATAGGGTCAAGCTCAAAAGGATGTACTGTTCTCTGGAGAAAAATGAGGTTACAGGCTGGTATTTCAAATGAGCCACAAATTCTGTATCTGTCCCAAATGGGGGATAAGATTTTATTGAATAATAAATTTAAAATGAATCCACTTCTTTCTACTTATGACTTAGTAAGTGCTCATGATGTCGCCTCTGTAGCCAGAGTGTAATTCTCCCGCTGACAGATGAAAGAAGTCAATGTGTCTGTGTGTATGATCACCCAAATAGGAAGATGAAGATGAAGCGAAATAAAGTTTCATGAGAGTTAATTTTTGAATAAAAACCAAACCACTATCCTCCAGGGTTTCAAATATACTGATGGTGTTGGTGTTGTCCCCAAAAGACTGCAGACCTGGAGAGCAGAGAAGCACAGAGCAGCTGAGTAATACCCCTGTATCTTCACCCACAGGAAACTATGAATACATTTATAATGGTCAGTTTAGGATTTTATTGCTTTGGGCAAAAGTCCATTTGGAAGCAAACAAGAGAGTCAACATTATACAATTACACAAATAAGGATTCAAAGGGAGTAAAGTTGAATCCTTCTTCAACAGGCAATATTTTTCATCTGTTTCAAAACAGGGATTTATAACAGAAACAAGTAAGAAAAGTATTTAGCTTAGACATGAAAGGTGAATATTATTTTTTTAGTTAGGACACATTTGTTAGTAAGATAACGTTCTATTAAAGCAGCAAGTTACTTTCTTCCATGAATATTTTTATTTTATTTCTAATGTACACAGAGACAAAACCTTGGGATAGCCAGGCAGAAGTCCAAGGAAGTTTTTATACTGACTGTAGGAGTGTTTTGATTCAGGGGTAAAGCAGGTTTCTAGGTGAGATTTTTCTATAGGAAGATGTGTGGAAAGATGCAGATCCTAAACAAATTAAAGCAAACTCATGATGCCATGAGCTCTTTGGGACCATTCTATCTGCAGTCCATCATCCTGACACATCGGCCACCATACGGTGTAGCTTCAGGCTAATGGTGGGATGGGCATAGTTCCTCAAAGAAAAAGGACCATTGGCCAACATCCAGCTAGTCTCACTCATGACACCTTCAGATTCTGTGCTTCAGATAACCGGATTTAGGTCTTTTATTTCTTGTGGAGTCTATTCAAAAGACATCACTTTCAGGAATTTTTGTCCCCAATTAAAAAAAAATTGGTTCTAGACAGTCATTTTGATTATTCACTTACTAAAGGGTAAGCTTGTGTAACTTTACATAGTAAAAAGGAAAATAAATATTATATCACACTTTTACTTTTAATGTTATTTAATTTTGCCTTTTCTTTCTTTCTTTTTTGTTCAAATTACTACTTTACCCATTTTATCTCTATTCTCTACAAAATCAGAGTGGACTTCCTTTTCTCTTTCTTTGTCACGCATTAAATTGGTTTCCTTTTGGAGGCCCTTCCGCTTCCCTCTAGTTGTTTTCTTCCTTCTTGTTATATTAAGCAAGGCTTTATTCGTATGTTTATCTCCTCACTATTCACATCTTTCTCTTGCCTAACGCGAGCCGTTATCTACTGCCATTGCACAATGCCAAGTGTTGAGATGCTTAAAACTCACGTCTAACAAGGCCCGAGCAAGGTGCATGTCTCTAAGAATGAGTTAGACTCATTTCTATTTCTGCTGATCATTCTGGGGCACTTCTCAGGTCATCTTTTTATCTTGAGTTTCCAAACTACCCTACAAAGATGGGCCTGTAGTTATAAAGTTTTAGAGGGAATTTTTCCTTGGACCACATGAAGTCTGTTTTTTGCTTTTCTATCTTTGTTGTTGTTCTCCTCCTCCTCCTCCTTTTCCTCCTCCTCCTCCTCCTCCTCCTCCTCCTTTTCCTTGTCTTCCTCCTCTCCTCTTTATCATCCTCTTCTTCTCCTGCTCTTCTTCTTTCTCCTCTTCTTCTTCTTTTTCTCTTCCTCCTGCTTCTTCTTCCTTTCCTTGTCCTTATCCTCATCCTCCTTGTTGTCATCCTCCTCCTTGCCTTCCTCCTCCTCCTCCTCCTCCTCATCATCATCATCATCATCATCATCATCCTCATCCTCCTCATCCTTATCCTTCTGTGTTCATGTTCTTGCTAATCTACCATTTCCCTGGCAGATAATGCAGCATCTGGAGAGGTCTGGCTTTATCCAGGAACACACTTTCCAACTCCTCACAGGCCCAACACCTTCGCTTTTGTCATGTGTGCCCACACAAACATCAGACCATCTTTCTGGTTTCAGGATTCTCCTTTTATTTCCTACTTTCTCACAGTGATTATGTACTAAAAATGATGGTTGTCATATTGTGTCCAGCTGTTAAAATGTATCATGTGGAAAATTTTTAGGCTATCTTATCTTCCCTGTTGCAGGAAATCAATTCTCAGTAAGATTAGATATTTATCTTCTCTGGCCACCCATTAAATTGCCTAGTAATACTATCAGGGCATTTATGTTCTAATTTTATCAGAGCATCTATTTTCTTCTGGCTTGCACTGTAATATGGCCTTATAACCTCACATCCCTATGTGCTTATTAAGGAAGAAAATAAAAAACAGTGGTTTTTGCCTATTGTGCTAATTTCAGCAGTGAACATCCAAACATTTGGGTGTGCTGCTAAGAAGTTCAGATTTTCACATTTTATTATTCTACAGTTGGGCCTTTTGATAGAACTGTTTTGCTTTGTAATTCAAATGATAACGCAGATCTTTCAAGAGGAAATGCAGCCATAGATTAATTAGGTCAGGACACAGAAGAAGGCCAGGAAAGAGGGAGTCCTCTGTTCTTTCAATATATTGAAGCTATATATAACAAAAGAATTTGGTTAACAGGAACGGTATTCCACTGCTAGTCTGAACATTGACAAGAGGGAGAAAGGGAACCTGTACTGCTTACACCTCACAGAGAAGCTTCGATTTAAATGCTACCTTTGCTCATCCTTGTCATAAAACTGTTACTACTATTCCACAGATATGTGATCATATTCGTCTATTAAATGTAGTTGCCTTACATATATAATGAATAAATACATACATATATGCAATCTATATGAAGAAGAATGCTCAACCATGCCCAGAAGAGCTTCCTTTTTAATGATAGGACACATTCTCCAATGTAACTTACATGACAGTTGTCAGAATTCTTCTTTACTTCTGAAATAGAAGACGAGCAGATATTTACTAGACAGTAAGAGCCCTTCAAAGGATGAGGACATTAACCAACATCTTCCCCTTCCAACTGTACCACAAACTGTAAATATTCAGCTCAGATGTGGTTACTCCGGTGGCTTCAGAAGAACAGAGAAACCAAATACAAACTACAGTTCTCCCCAGCTGCCAGGTAATACCTCCCTCAAAGCATCTCCTTTCTTCTATTTCATACTTTCTGCATTTGAGTCCTATAATTGAAAGATGCAAATTTCAAAGAATGTGCCAGCTAAAGGAGCATGAGGCAGTCAGATATAAAATTTCTGCATTATACCATCTCACAACTCCAAAGTCTCACATTAACTAGAAAGGTAAGGATGCTTAAACAGTACTCTAAAAATTGTGGAACTTTTCAGAAATAAAGTGAAATAATAAATGAAACTAATTTTATTTAATGCCCAAACCAGGCCTAATGCATATAGTCAGGATACCATTAGAAGACTGGGATTCTGAGAGAATCCCAAATACTGAAATTATGATAACTTGACCCTTCACTAATAGTAAGATATCAGGCAAGCTAAAAACTTGTTCTGTTGTTAAATAGGACTAATTGCATCTGGAAGTGTGAGAAATGGACAGAGGAAATTCTCCTTAGTGTCTGGTTCATATTACAGACTTGAACAGTGACTTAAGTGATTAGTTTTCTTGCTAGCCAATCTGCCAAATTTTAACAGAAGCTTGAAGGTCAGAATTGTTTTATATCTGTCTTAGTTAGGGTTTTACTGCTGTGAACAGACACCACGACCAAGTCAAATCTTATAAAGGACAACATTTAATTGGGGGGGGGGGGCTGGCTTACAGGTTCAGAGGTTCAGTGCATTATCATCAAGATGGGAACATGGCAGCATCTAGGCAGGCATGGTGCAGGCAGAGCTGAGAGTTCTACATCTTCATCTGAAGGCTGCTAGCAGAATACTGGCTTCTAGGCAGCTAGGATGAGGGTCTTAAAGCCCACACCCACAGAGACACACCTACTTCAACAAGGCCACACCTACTCCAACAGGGCCACACCTTCTAATAGTGCCACTCCCTGGGTCAAGCATATAGAAATCATCACAATATTTAAATGATTTTGCAATGGTGCTCAGGCACCTAGGGAGTTTATATAACAAGACTCTGTAACTCCCAACTTCTGTAACTACTAGAGGTTCTGCGATATTGTTTGTGTAGTAAAGGCTGCCTCTCCAGACCCTTTGCTAAAGGTTGTTCTAGACTAGTGGTTCTTAACTTTTCTAATGTTGTGACCCTTTAATACAGTTCCTCATGTTGTGGCGACCCCACCCACAAAATTATTTTCATTGCTACTTTATAACTGTAATTCTGCTACTGTTAAGAATCACAACATAAGTAGCCAATGTACACGATATATAACATGTGGCCCCAGTGAAAGGGTTGTTTGACCTCCAAAGGGATCACAACCCACAGGTTGAAAACTACTGTTCTAAACAATTACATACTTTAAAGAACACCAGGATGATGAATTTCATAAATTAAAAAAATGCTAAGTTAAAAATTTAGTTTCTAGTAAGAATTTCAGAAAAGGATCTGAAGTTTTACAGAAGGGTTCAGCTTTGATTAACTATATTAATGAAAATGACTTAATTCCTCTCAACAGGTGCATCTCTAGTTAAGCCATTTGTTAACATGACGTATTCTTCCACCGTGGTGGCGTAAGGATGCACAGCTGTGCTGAGCTCACGTTAGGAGGGTCGCTCTTCCTCACCTTTGACATCTCTAGAAAAGCCTGTACCTGAAGTCCAGCGCTGCCACTACACTATTCGTTGATTTTCAAGCACAGTTTATGAACAGTGAGAATATGAATTTTATTTTTTATTTATTTGGGGAAAGGTTGAGATAGGGTCTCTCTATGTAGCCCTGACTGGTTTGTAGCTCACTATGCAGATCAGGTGACCTCAAACACAGAGATTCTCTCGCTTCTGCCTCCAGAGGATTGGGGCTAACGGTGCCTGTCACCACGCTCTGCTAAGAACATGAGTTTTGAAATGTTTAAAAATATCAGCTGCTGTTAGAAGTCCTGGTATTAGGCCGGAGCCAAATTTCTTTGAATATGCTCTTTTCTTTCTACCCACAAACCTCCTCTTCTCTTCTTCATTAAGCTGCCTCTTCTAATTCTCTCTGGTGCTTTTTCTACTTGCTACTTGCATTTTTCTCTCCAGTCATAAGTCTGGAATTAAGGACCCTCTTCTACACTGCATATGACAAAGTATTCTCCAGACAGTCATGTGCCTACATTCTCTAACAGCAATACACGGAGAGGAATAGATGAGCAGGCTCTTAGGAACAGGGTCAGACTTTATCTCCACACCACAGGCTTCAGAACTGGATATGTGAGCCAAGCAGGCCATATTCACAGTGGCTATAACACCTGACCTGATATATGTATATCTCACAAAGTGCTAAGAGATTCACAATGACAAATTTGTTAAATATGTTGAAAAATAGAACTCTATTTTAAACATCTGGGTTTATGAAGTTATTAAACTTCAGAAGAACATTCTTGCATTCAGTGTTTTACATTTCTGTTCCTTGGTCTTTTTTTCACTAAAGACTTGTTTTGGAAAAAATGACTAAGATCTGCTTAACAGCTTTCAAATATGCTATGAGCCAAAACAGAAAGCAGAATAAAGGATGCCATAGGGGGACTTAAAAGAAAAGAAATTAAAGTAAGATTTTGAGTGGAGATGATTTCTTGCAGTAAAATGCATGTATTTCTGAAGACCAGCTAATCCTCTTGTTGTGTGAAACTGTGAGGGGGAAACTCATGTCTGAAAGCTCATCCCATCAAAAACTCCTTTTTAGTCACTGAAAACACAGAAGTGAACCAAACAGAGAAGAAGAAAACAATATACCTCTCTGGCTTTAATGAAAAAAAAAAATACAGACAATGGGTAGATGAATAGGCAGGTAGGTGCAAAATATATACACATCTTGTGGGTGTAGACAGATGATAAACAAGATTATATACATTGGTTTCACACACGCACACACACACCCTTATACTGGCTAGTTTTTGTTGTCTTTAGTGTTTTTTGTCAACTTGACATAAACTAGACTTCTTTGGGGGAGAACCCTTACTTAAGAAACTGCCTCCAGAAAACTGCCCTGTAGCCAAGTTTGTGGTATTGTCTTAATTAGTGATGGATGGGGGAAGACCCAGCTCACTGTGGGAAGTGCCATCCCTAGGTTGATGGTCCTGGGTGCTATAAGAAAGCATACCAAGCAAGCCATGAGGAGCAAGCCTGTAAGCAGCACTCCTCTATGACCTCTTTATCAGCTGCTGCCTTGGGTTCCTGCCCTGACATCTCAGGATGATGGACATCTCAGGATGATGGACATCATCTCAGCATGATGGACATCTCAGGATGATGGACATCTCAGGATAATGGACATCTCAGGATGATGGACATCTCAGGATGATGGACATCATCTCAGCATGATGGACATCTCAGGATAATGGACATCTCAGGATGATGGACATCTCAGGATGATGGACATCATCTCAGCATGATGGACATCTCAGGATGATGGACATCTCAGGATGATGGACATCATCTCAGCATGATGGACATCTCAGGATAATGGACATCTCAGGATGATGGACATCTCAGGATGATGGACATCATCTCAGCATGATGGACATCTCAGGATGATGGACATCTCAGGATGTAAGTATAGGAGAAACAAACCCTTTCCTCCACAAGTTGCTTTTGGTCATGGTGTTCTAGCACAGCAATAGAAACCCCAACTAAAACAACAATTGTGAACTGAACAGTGCTTTGCAATTTCAGATAGGGCAGTCAAGGAAGGCCTCACTTTGAAAGTGGGGAAAGAATGTAATAACCCACTAAGAGGAAGCCATTTCAGGAAATCAGCATTGTATCGGGACAGGGAGGACGACCTGGTTACTTTTGACTTTTGGTTCTTTACTGTGGTCACTGTGGTTGATCTTTCAAGGAGAGACAAGTAGACAGAATAAGTGGCTATTTCAACATCTAGTCAAGGGACAATGGTGGCTAAAGCAGAATAGAAGTGGTAGACATGGTTAAAAATAGATCTCAGGAGAATGGAAAAATGGACCTGCCATTAAGAGCACTTGCTGTTCCTACAGTGGACCTGGTTTGGTTCCCAGTACCCACATGGCAGCTTACAACTGTCTATACTCTAGTTTCAGGAGACCCAAAACCCTCTTCTGAACTCCTTTGGCACTACACAGAAGGTATGCTTATATACACTCAGACAAAACACTCATAAAATAAACAAACATTTTTCAAAATAATTTCAAGTACTATGAAGACTTAATACACAATATTTACTGATAAACTGAATCTTACCTGTGATATAAAGGGAGATTAAGTATGTTTCTGATCTTAGCAACTGAATATACTTTTTTTCCTGTATTATAAATTGGGAACATTACAACAGGAAGAAGTTTGGAGATGGGAACCAGGGAGTTTTCTGAAATGTTATTTTTAAACAAATAAATTATCTTAGGTAAAAAGTCAGGTATATGAGTTGAGAGTTCCAACTGTGGAGAAAACAAATATAAATCCATCAGAATTGTGCATCGATGGTATTTAAAAGTAATGTAAATGGATATAGACAAATTCTTCAGTCATTGGGTCTTAGGATATGTCAGAATTTAGGTTTTAGAGAGATGTGGGGGGTAAATAACTGAGTAGAGAGGCTAGTCAGAGGCAAAAGACAAAAGAGAGTGGTGTCCTGGAAGCCAACTAAAGGAGTTTTAAAAACAGGAAGTTATGAGCCTTGTAAATCATTAGCAACAGGTCAAACAAGAGCCTCCCAGACTGAGTCACTAGATTTCATAACCTGATAATCACTGTGACCTTGACCAAAACAACTTTAGTAAAGGGATGGGGTTAAAAGACTGCCAGGAAAGGCCTAGAGAGGTTGGGAAGACGGGAGCAGTAACAGGAAGAATGTACAAATGTGGTTTTGGGATGTTTGCCTATAAACAGGGAAACGAGGCGGCTGAAAAGGAGACGAAGGCATTTTCTTGTTGATTGACTACGAATTGTCTTCGGATTCACTATAGTGAGAGATGGACTCCGCTGACTTAAGATGGGGATAGGGCAGAGGGTGGGGGCTATGAGCGTAAGGGAGATGGTAAGAAATGAGGACCAGTAACAGTAGATACACTTAGAGTCTGTGTAGCCAGGATCATTGGAGTGCCGATGCAAACCAGCAGCTCTCAACCTCAAAGAGAGTAGTTTATTTTGAAGCTAAATTTAAATGACAATGGGTCAAAAAGCATATAGCTAGGTTCTGTTTTCCTGTATGGAGACAGTTTGATGAAGTTGTATAGTAGCTGAACAAAGAAAATAGTAAATCAATTTCAAAACACACTAACAAGAAACACTGGAGGCAGTTACAGCAAGATGGAAGACTGTTCTCTATAGATCTTAGACACTGTCTGATAACATTCTTAGCTTTTGGATTAGGGCAAGTTAGTGGTCTGAAGTTAATAAACTCCAAAACAGTTTCTATAAGTCATAGGATGTTAGTTCTGACACAATGGTTGGCAAGGAATGGCTACCTAGGGGGTGGGGTGAGGCTAAAGCTGGCCCGAGATAGAGACGCGGTAGTTAGCTATGGGTCTGCAACATTCCACAACCTCTGCACATTAGCGCAGCGCTAGTAAATCAGTCTTTAAAGATAGAGCCTCTTTGCAGGAATCGTCATTTCCCGGAGCTACCCTCCAGTTATGCACACATCGGTGTATGTAGGTTCTGTACAGAGAGCAAAATGAATTTTTCTAGGCCAAAATTTTACCAACAAATTGATTCAATGGGAAAACAGGTAAGAGTGTTAGAGTCTATGCAAGTTAAGTTTAAGATAAATCCCAAAGTATAAATAAGGCGCTTACAGACCGGGATACTGCAGGGTCAGTTGAAATATTAGATGTGGTTGTTTGAGTATGAGATATTTGGGGGTAGGCTTGGGCACGGGAAGCTCTGGGTAACGTGACGGTCAGTGTGGACACAGGAGTGGAGACTGAAGAGGCATACAAGACAGAAGATCCTCAGAGGACCAAGATGAACGAATGACAGGAAATGCCAAGGCATGGGATGGATTTTCCATGTGATTGTTGAAAGTCACCCAGCATATATCTCATGGAGTCAGGGTGACATGAGAGTGTGTGGACAGCTATTGGAAAACAAAATATGTGGGTAACATAAGCTGATAGTGTAGCCCCAGAACTGGGGTTGGATCAACAGGAAGCTGAGAGGAAAAGCTCATGGGACTGTCAATGAGCAGCTGCCGTGACATAATGTCCTCCACTCGATGTGGGTGTTTGCAGGTGCAGAGACGTGAGGTTTTAGCATCTAAATTTTCAGTATCATTGAATCATAATGAATATGAATTCAAGGTTAAGTAATTACCTGTGGCTGTAGGTTAACAGATTGAACAAAGAATCAAGGAGGACATTACCTTACTGTGAGCCTCAGTCTGCAGGAACATGAGAATAAACTCAGCTAAGGGTCAGCCTGAGGAGAAGGCAGTGGCAGGCAAGAACCAGGGCTCAGAGACAGGCAGTACTGAGAATACAGAAAATGGGTTTTTAGCGGTGACTGAATTCTAGAGGGTAGTATGTGAAGCCTCAGGAACTGGAGACAGGGAATGGCTATAGAGAGGAAAGGGGTAAGACTGTCCGTCTTCCTATGTACACATAGTTATTCTATGGCTTTAGGAATTTAAGCACAAGGTTAACAATTTATTTATTCAGCAGCCCTAAAAGAAATAAATACAGTGCTTTGCATAATCTCGGTATTAATAGATACCTGTCAAAGAACAACTTTTAAAAAGTACCTGGCAGATAAACCTACTCATATTGACAGAGGCTGAAGTGCAGAGTCCGAATGATGTTTACAGTACTCTTCACACTGGTCGCCCTGAACAAATGAAGTGAGGTTTTAAATGTCCACTTAAGCTCTTCTGTGTCAACAGAAGCAGCAATTAACTGTTGGAAATCAAACAACCCTGTTTAGAAAGCAGTGTTTGATGAGACTTCAAAGGACAGTTGGTGCGTACTGAACACTTTCCTTACAAGAGCTTTGTAGCTATTTTGCATTTATCTCGTAAAAATCCTATACTGGGTTTGCTACCTACCTGTGACAGACTACAGTGCAGCTTAGGAGGACGGTCATCAGGGCTAAGGTCATGCAGACAGGAAGAATAAAATCTGAGATTGAAGTCAAGTTTTCTGCATTTTGTGGATGGCTAATGTTTTTATTTGGTCTTTTTTTCATTATTGAGATTATAATACAGTTGTAAAATTTCTCCCTTTCCTCCCTCCAAAACCCAACATATGCCTTCAAATTCATGGCCTCTTTTTTCATTAATTGTTATTGCATGCATATGTGTTTATGTGCATACATACATGTATATATATATATATATGTGTGTGTGTGTGTGTGTGTGTATCCTGTTATATATCTACATATAACCTAAATATAATACATACATATAATATAACCTACATATAATCTGTTCAGCTCTTATACTGCTACCAGCATAATCACTAAAGCAATCTAAACATTTGTTCATCTGCCCACAGATAACTGTAGTCTTCACCTCTCATGAAGAAAGTGTCTTTTTGCAACAAATGGAGACCACTACAGAAAACCACAAGCAACAAGAAAGCAGAGCCCAGTATCAGTAGACACATCTCCCAAACAGTCCCCTACCTAAGGCTCAGGGAACATTGCAGAAGAGAGGGCAGAAAGATCACAAGAGCCAGAGGGTGAGGATCAGGGCGTTCGCTGCCATACTGTGTCTTCTAGCAATGTCAGAAGCCACACCCATAAAATCTCAGCAATGTGACTGCCCAAATGGGAGCTGGACAAGGAAACCACCAATGGACACACTGCAGTGGACAAGGAGGAGCCTGAACAAGGAAACTGCCAATGGACACACCACAGTGGACAAGGAAAAGCCAGAAGGCTTCAACCCTAACAGAAGGAACTGTAGGCAACTGAGGAAAGCTGAGAGATGATCTTCCCCATGGAAGGCACACCAGTTATCTGTCCAGTGTCAAACACCCAGCCCTGAAAATGCATACAGCTTCCCAGTTTTATATGTTTGGGGACATGGGG
Organism: Arvicanthis niloticus; assembly: GCF_011762505.2. Classification (NCBI taxonomy): domain Eukaryota; kingdom Metazoa; phylum Chordata; class Mammalia; order Rodentia; family Muridae; genus Arvicanthis; species Arvicanthis niloticus. The sequence continues at coordinate 22,235,306 of NC_133438.1, forward strand.
AAAGGAATGAAGAAGGGAGAAAATAAATGAAGAAGGAATTTTATTTTTTGCTCTTCCTTTTAATGGAGTAATAGTTGGTGGATTATAAATAACATGTATTGGTCTTTAATTTTAAGAGGAAGGTTAAAAGGAGTTCGAGGATTCAGACAGCATTTTATACCATAAAATCTATCTCTGGCCAGAGACAGGTAACTGTTGTGCATTAACTCAAATAACTGAGTGATAGCATTTGTAAAAGTTTAAATGTCAAATTAAGACTTACATTTAGCATATATATATGTATATATATATACATATATATACATATATATATGTATATATACATATAGCAAGTCATCAATAGGCCAGATATAGCCTATTTTTTTATGTTTCTAAAAAGTTTCTAAAATTCTTCTTTTAAGAATTTAAAAATTATAAATGAAAATAAAAGGACAATTATGTGCTTATTAATTACCTGTTGCCGTATGAAGGCATTGAGTTTTGTCACAATCTGTCACTATAAATTAGACTTTATTAACTTTTCCTAGACCAAAACTTACCGTCTTCAGGTCTGTAAGTAAGCTCCAAAGACACCACTCAAAAGTCTTTTCTTTATAATAGTGCATTAGTCTGTTCTCCATGACACAATACCCAATGTCCAAGGTTGGCACATTATAAAGAAAATGGGTTTATTTAACAGATATTTCTGAAACCCAGAAGTTCAATATTGAGAGGCCTCATTGGTTAGAGCTCTTGTGGGGATCCTGTTGCTGTATCACGTCATGACAAATGGCGTCATGGAGGGGGGTCTGGCACACAAGGAGATATGACATGATGAGAGAGAAACTTTAGAGCAGCGAAGGGTTCACACTTGCCTTTCTGTAAGATTTCTGTTGGTAACAGTCTAAAATATTCTAGGTTGTGAGAGGGATTACCTGAGTGTAAAAAACATAATTATCCACCTTTCTATTCATTACACATGGGTTTTAATCTTGATCTTACACATTAGCCATGCAAATGTTGATATTTACCAAGTTTTGACTCAACATTAGTTATGTAAGATTACTTCTAAACTCTTTTGATCTGCTATATTTTGGGGATTTGTTTGTTTGAGGCAAAGTCCTATCCAATACTGGTTGGCCTTGAATTCACCACGTAGTCAAGGGTGACCCAAGTGCTAAAATTATAAGCTTTCATCCCCACACTCAGCTGGGGATTATATTTACCCTTCCCTGATGTTGGAATTGAAGCAAACTACATGTATGTATTGAGGGTAAAAGACAGGGCTTTGCATACAGTAAGCATAAGGAGTAGAAAAAATAAAGTGGAAACCAAATTCAATGAATATCAGTGAGAAAGTATTGAAATATATAGGAATCCATAATAGTAAACAAAACAGTGTGTTGGCATACGACTGCAGTGTGTGTGTGTCTGTGTGCATGGGTTGCGTATGACTATACTGTGTCTGTATGTTGCATATGACTGTAGTGTGTCTGTGTGTTGCATATTACTGTAGTATTTGAGTGTATGTGTGTGTGTGTGTGTGAGTGTGTGACTGTGTGTATATCTGTATGTGTGTCTGTGTGTGTCTGTGTGTGTCTGTAAAACCATAACAGTTAAAGAAAAAGAAGTCATGATTTCAAGATGCAAACAAAAAGGAGTGGTTGAAGGTAAGAAAGAGAAGGGGCATAGATGATGTCATTGTATTTTAATTTAAAATAATTCTTTTTTGTGTGATTAGAATTATTTTTTATAATTTTTTTTTCAAAAACAACATTTAATTTATGCTTGGACATACATACATATATATATATATACACATATATATACACATATATATACATGTATATATTATATGTATATTACATGTATGTGTAATATATGTAGCATATATGCATATATAATATATGTAATACATTGTATATGTAATCATACATATTATATATGTATAATTAATATGTTTAATATAATTATACATATTATACATTATATGTGTAATATATTCTATATATACTATATTATTGTATATATCATAATATTGTATATATTGTATATATTAAATTATGATTAATTTCTCCCTTTTTCTCCTGTCAACATCCACCTTTCCTTACCAGCTACTTGTTCAGCATTCCTGTCTCTTTGTTCTGTGACCCACTGAGTTTAATCAGTGCTATTTGTGTATCTTGATATACAATGATATAACAATAATGTTAAATCATAAAAGATAAATTCTATAACATAAATAAGTAAATATATTATACATAAGTAAAATATAAAATATACAAGTAAATACATATGTATAATATATTATACATACGCAATAATATTTATATTACATATTTATATTTTTATAAAATATAATATTTTATGTTAGTAGGCAAAATTATAACATAAGTGGAACAGGACAGCATCACATTAAGTGAAGTAAGCTGGGCACAGGAGACAAACACTGCCTGCTCACTTGTGGTGAAACTGATAACTTGGAAGTTAAAGAGATGTCACTGGAAAAGTAGGTGGAAAGGCTGAGTTCACAGTGTTAACCGACTGTTGAAGGAAGTAACTGGAATGTTCTACAACAGAGCAGGCTGAACACAGCCTTAGTAAATAGCTACACGTCCCCAAATCACCAGAGGAAAAAATATTTGATGCTCAATGCACAGGAAGGGGTTTGAGTAGATGGAAGTGTGGTTGACCTGACTTGGTCATTACTTATTGTATGTGTGTATTGAGTTACAGTAATGCACCCAGAAATAGTTACACATTTTAAAATGTGAAGTTCTATGAGGAGTGAATGAGTTGAGTGACAAGTGGGGCAAAAAAAAAACTACGAAGATCGCACATAGTCAAGTGTCCAGAATACAGATGCTAAGATTTACACTCTATTTTTAAAAATCCATCCAGCTGTGCATGGTGGTGCACACCTTTAGTTCCAGCACTTGGGAGGCAGAAGTAGACGAGTCTCTGAGTTCAAGGTCAGCCTGGTGTACAGAGTTCCAAGCCAATGAAGGCTACACAGAGAAACCCTATGTCAAAAAAAAATATTTAAAAAAAATCTACCGACCCAGCAAAGGGTAGCATGGTTGATACTACAGACTGGCTATGATTTCAGTGCTACTGAAATCATACATGTTCAGGTATCTTTTTGACAAAACCATTCTGTTTTCTTTGGAAACTCTGTAGTGTGGTTGTTGTTGTGTATGGTCCTTTCATTTTTGTTTCGTGAGGAAGTCCTTACAGATTTGTGGAGTGGCTGTATCCATTTGCATTGCCACCAACAGCGTGTGAGTCACCCACTTTCCGCATCTTCACCAATATTGTCTTGGCCTTTTGACAGGACCCACTCTCAGCCGGGAAAGTGAAACTGCAGTGTGGTTTTTATTTGCATTTTCCTCATGATCTGAGATGCTGAGCAGTTTCTTATATATTCACTGGCCACTTGTATTTCCTCTTTTAAGAACTGTGTATGGAAATTATTTGCCCTTTGTTTAAAACCAGTCTTCTTACTATTGTTGGGATTAATATATATTCTGGACACTAACCCTTATCAAATAAGCAGTGTGTCAGTTTTTCGGTCTGTTACCACTTCACAGTTGGTTGTCTCCTTCATGGTGCAGAGGCATCTTGGTTTCCTAGAGCTCCATTTGTTTACTTTCCCTTTATTCTCCATGCTTTTAAGGCCTTATGAAAATCTTTGCCTAACTCAACTTCTTGAAGGTATCCCTTTATCTTTTCTTCAGTAGCTTTTTTTTTTCTCTTGGGTCTTATAGTTTCTTGATCTATTTTGAGGTGGGGTTTGTATCACATGAGAGAGAGGAGGCTAATTTCATTCAAATACATATACATATATATATGTATATATGTACATATATATCCATATCACACAGACACACAAACACACACACACACACCAACATCTTGCAGAGCTGTTTTGGGGAGCCCTTGTCCTCTTTCTAATATTCGCACTGCCTTTGTTAAAATCAGTTGGCTATGCATACAGAGAGTAGTGTCTAAATATTTATTCTGTTCTGAAATTGGTCAATGTGTCTGGTTTGTGACAATATTGTGCTGTTTGATTACTGTAGTTTCATAGTGTGTTTCAATATTATATTGTAATAGTCTCAGTTTTGTTGTTTTTGTTCAAGGACACTTTGGGTATTCAAGGTCTTTCTTGGGTCTATCTGAATTTTGTGACTCTTTTTAGCTCTACAGGGGGTGTTGTTAGTATTTTGAGGTAAGTTGCATTAGATCTACTGATCGTTTTAGGTAGTGTGTATATTTTATGATTATTAATTCTATCAAGCCACAAGCATGCAACATCTTTCCATTTTTGACGGGTCCTCTTTATTTCCTTGGCTGAAGGTTTCCTGTTCACACACGCTGACATAGAACAAGTTGGGACACTTTCTCATCAGTAGCACTGATGTGTCTTTTTCACTGTGCTTTTAGAGACATTTAGACAGTGTGGCTATTTCTTAACTTCAAGCCTCACGCTTAGTTGCCTGCCTGTTTTATTACGTAAAAAGTATTGAAGGAGTTTTTAGTGAAAGGAGGAAAAACAGATGGAAGGACAGAGTATAAGGGGTAAAAACCTGTTAACCTTTCTCAAAGGACTAGACATTGTGGTAGATTCTTTATAAATATTTTATATCATTCTTAGCAAAGGTTAAGAAAACTGTATATAGTTTTCTTATAGTATATGGTATAGTATAGTACAGTATAACATGGTATGGTATAGTGTAGCAATATAGTAACATGCTGGAGTTCATGTAGTTGTAACTGGTGGAACTAGAATAACTGTGGTCTGAGCCCACAGGACTGCAAAGTATATGGGTTTCCATATCATTCCATCTTCTTTTATTCTGTTGAATAAGACCATGTTAAAATAGTATATTTAACAAAATATTATTGAATAGAAGTGTCCCTAGAGGAACAACCTAATGAATTCTAATACTTTAAAGGGCATTGTTAGCACCTAAATACCTTTGCTTCGAGATCTTTCATGCCAATCACCCACTGAACTATCATGTGCCTCCTGAAGGAATGGTCTGTTAAGGTGCCATACCTGAAAAGATACATATTAGAGTGTCCTCGTGGTGGGCGTGCACGCTATCAGTGTGTGTGCATGCGTGTACAGGACCATGTGTGCACACGAATGTGCAGAGGATGACCTCAGGAACCCTTTCTCTTCAAGACCCAGCTCTTTTCTTCCTGTACTTTTTAGACAGAATCTCTTCCTGGCTCAGAACTCTAGTAGGCTAGACTGGCTGCCCAGTCAGCCTCAGGGTCTACCTCTCTCCATCTCTCTGGTGCCAGGATTACAAGCAGAAGCCATCCCACTTGGCTTTTTCTGCATGGGTTCTGGGGTGAAGGCAAGCACTCTACTCAGTAAGCCACCTCCTTAGTTTCCAGGACAAGGCTTCTAAGTTAGGTTTGTTTTAACAAAAATTGAACACTTAAGATCATGAAAATGAGCTGTGGACAGAACAAGGCTGGCAAAAAGAGAGTTATCTAGTCTCTAAGGCTAGAGAACAAGGGTCTATACTCTGGATTCACAAGGAAACCAGGAGGCGTCTTTCCTGTTTAGATGCAAGAGCTTTTCAGAGCAACAAGTCAGATGACTATGAAGTCGTGGTCAGCTGCACTGCAATTTGTTGCCAAGATGACAAAGAACAGAAAGTACAAACAGGACAATGTAGGAGGCCTGGTAAGAAACACTGGGCGATCCCAGTGTTGTGTGGTGCCGAACTGGGTCACGTAACTCCTCTGCTTGGAAGCCCTCAATCAAGCAGGACTTCTAGAGCCCACAACTGTAATTTCAAACCACAAGAGGAAACAGAACTCCCTCAAATTTTTATTTTGCTGAGGAAGTGGACGATTTAAATAAGTCTGTTTGACACATGCCTATCTGGCTTTCCAGTTCCCTTAGATTTCTCGCACGTCAGCCATAAAGCTTTTCTCTGCCTGTTCTAACTGGATTTATACATTTTGCATCTGGTATTCAGCAAACATATTTTTCTTCCTTTTTCACTGAACTTCTGCCCATATACACACTCAGGGTCTCATTTAATAGTGGGATTATTCCCTATGTATTTAATTACACAGGAAACAAGAAATCATCTGAAAGATCGTGGTGAGCTCACGGTATATTGCTTTTCCCCACAAGCCCATTTGGAATCAGAGACAAAGACAAGATCTTAGAACTTATAGCTCAGAGTTACTCAACCTGACAGAGTGGTTGACCTTAAGTTCCCTCTCCTGGTTCTTAAAGTAGTAAAAATTAAGAGCATGATTCCAACAGACAGGAAAAAGATTTTCATTTCAAAATAAAGCTTGGTATAACTCTCAGAAGTGAGAGGGGTCTCTGTAGAGTCTGAACTAAAGGAAGGGTGGAGAAGAAACCCACAAACAGGGCAGCAGGAATGGTTCCTGGACATTCAAACATTGTACAAAGTCATCTCAGGCTCTCTTAAAGAGAAGCCCACGGTGCAGGACCCTGTCAGCAACCCTGGTATTTATTAATCATGGCCACTTATGTTAGATACTGGGAGCCTTGGTTTGCAGATGAAGGGAGTTTGTCTCTTAAGGACTCAATTTGCTATGAGGAATAGCTCCACCTCCTTTTGGAGTCCATCTCTCCATGGGGTAAGATTTTCTAGGATGGGCTTGTGGGTAGAAAAGTACAATATGACTTAAAACCTCCAGGCTCTGTTTCTCAACCTGACCAAGAAGGAGACCAAAGATGCTCAAAGTTGAGAGTAATGACTCCAGAAATCTTTAAAGAAGAATTTAGAATTAAGTATAAAGAAGAAATACACAGAAAGCTGTATATTCCTGTACATAAGGAATCATATAAGGTATCTCTTGATCATGCATAAATCAGCTCTCAGTTAACTCCAAGGCATGCTTAATCTACATATTTGATTTCCCAACCATGCTGGAGAATGAAGCAGTTGTGAAAATGGGGTGGCTGCCTTTGGCTCTGAACCAGCAGCTCAATTCTCAACTCCCTAGGAGTTCCGAGGCGCCCTGCTTTGGCTCAGAATTAACTTTGCTGGTTCTGATCCTACCTGCTTCCCCATGGCTGAACTCCTTCACACTTAGCCAGACCCACCACTGTCAAACCGTGACTTCATCTCTCCATCAGCATGCCTCACGAAACCTTCATCTCCTAAATCCGCCTTCCCTTTAGACTATCGTGTAGACTACCAACATTTGCTTTATTTATTGTTTATTCATTTATTTACTTTTGAGATATAGTCTCCCTTGTAGCCCTGGCTAGCATGAACTTCCGTATGTTGACCAGGTTAGCTTCAAACGCAGAGATCCACCTGCCTCTGTCTCCTGAGTTCCTGGGCTACCACATCCAGCTTTTTGCATTTTTTGTTTTAATTATTTCTTTTCTTTTTCTTTTTTTTTTTTTTTTGAGGTTATAATAGTTACATCATTTCTCCTTCCTTTTCCTCTCTACAAACTTCCCTAAATACCTTTCCTTTCTGTTTTAAATTCATGACCTCTTCTTTATTATTTGTTCTTACACACACACATGCACACACACACGCACATGCACACACACACACACACACACCTACATATATAAGTACAACTTGCTAAGTATGTATGATGTTGCTTGTATGTATGTTTTCAGTATTTGGTATTGGATAATTTGTATTTAACTATTTCTCTGTTTTCTTAGTTGCCTGTAGCTGTTTGTGTAGGGTTGACATTTTCTGGGTTTCCAGCACACGTCAGCATGTGTTTTCGAACTGTTATGTCCCTGGTTTTCCTGTAGCATCCTGTAGAATTTTTTCATAGTTAAGCATCCTAGTCCATCTTGAAAATTATGTGTGCATTCAGCCACACAGATCCTGGGTGGGACTGGAACTGGCTTGCATCCATTCAGGAGAGCCAGTTGCACTCAGTGGGCCAATCATTTTTCAACTCCGTTTTTAAGGACAGCCCGTCGATAGCTTAGCCATTGTAGGAGTTTCCTATCATGGAAATTAGCAAACTCTACATGTCACGGCTTTATTTTTTTCCCTTGGGATATTTTGCTAGCACCAAATCCTTGCTACTAAGCCTGTGCTCCTCAGCCCTCAGTGCAGACATCTGTGTGGGCCTGTCAGCATAGAGAAAAGCAGTATTTCACTTCAAACCTCCCAAGAAAGGGTTTCACATTTGAAGAAAAGCCTGGGGCAATTTTTTGCACATTGAACTATATGGAGCAAGGAACTGTTCAACTCACCTCTTCCAATTTAGAACTGAATTTTACAAAGACCGTGCTCAATAATTGTTCTATTGATGGAAATTCATAATGTGAAACTATTTCAGTCCTCCAGGCTGCTTGCCAAAGGGCTGAGACATATTTGTCCTATTTACACAGTTATTATTCTTACACTCTGATGAGTTTGTTTTAAAAGGTTGGAGCAGAACAATGTCCAACAGCTTGGGGAGATCTAGATTTGAATATTACATAAGTGCCTACCAACCCAACAAAGGGAATTGAAAGCCTTTTCAGGAACAGAGAATTTTTCTTCTTCCTACATGCAATCTTGATGGACTTAGGGTATTTAACATAAACTTAAAGTCAAGGCCAATACCAAGGAGACAGCTACAGTATGTTTTTTTATTAATGGCTTCTCCAAGGAAATCATGGATTAAAAAATAAAAAATCCTTTTTAAGTCCAGAATAAAACATTATGAGTAAGTTATGAAGTACACGTGAGACCTGCCCTGGCTGCAGATCAGAATTCTCGTTACAGTTTCTGAAAGCTGTATTCTGTGGAGCTGGGGGAGGCAGGATTATTCTCTACAGAGTGTGAATGATGGGGGGTCAAATTCAATGCACTGTGTGATCCTAGGAAGCTCAGAGCCACAGTTTCCTGTGAAATGAAAGTGTAAGTTTATCACCTTCTTCATCACAGTTGGTGGGTCTAATACCTGTTCCTGGTGGTCACCTGTTCTTAAGCTTGCTGACTCTGGAATCAGGGTCTTGTAATTGAACATTGGTCCCAATACCCTGTGTATTACTTGGGCAAGACACTTAATGTGTAAGGCACGGGGGGAGTAAATAAGTCAGTTTCCAGACAACGGAGAAATACTTTCCCACGGTGAAGGCTCTGTATGGCATTCCCAAAGAGTTCTGCTAAGCAATGCTCTTAGCTTTCTATATTGTCTGTTTACCATCAAACAAGTGAGTCTGGGGTCAGCATAATTACAAAGCTATATATTAGCACATTTCTGTGGTATAATGTTGGGAGCCGCAGTGATTCACCATTCCAAGATGGCGTGGACATCCTGTCCTCCCACTTGTAAACAACTGACTGCGCAGGTGCAAAAGGCAAAAGGCGCGCCAAAGTCACTGCCCATCCTGGGGCGTAATATGGAGTGATGAGTGAACAGCCAATCAGAAGTGAACACGCCACTCTAGGGTATATATAGCAGTGCCTTTCCCGGGCTTGGGGTCTTTTCCGCTTTTGCTGTTACAAGAAGTAAAGCCTCGTCTGTAGTGATACCCGATTATCATAAGGATAAGGATAAGGATAAGGATAAGGATAAGGATAAGGATAAGGATAAGGATAAGGATAAGGATAAGGATGCCTCCGTGTCCTTTTTCGTGGGTGAAGGGGACACAAAAGAGGTGCGCGCAACAGTATAATGTCAACTAAAAATGCAGACCAGAGGCAGGAGTGTAGCTCTGTGGTTGAGTTCTTGCCTAGTATGCAAGAGGTGCAGAGTTTGATCCCTGGTGCTGCAAGGAACAAAAGAAGGTGCATATTTAGGGATGTCTTTAGGTAAACATGTGAAGTCATGACAGCCTTGGAAGGGTGTCAACATGCATTCTACCTCCAGGAAGCTTTGACTGGACCCTATACCCAGAGATGGTTGATATAGTTCGCACATGCATTAGCATTTCAGAAAGCTTCCAATTGATTCTGATCTGCAGCCAGGATTAACAGCAGCTATCCCAAGGGCAGGATTGAACAGATGCATAAACCAATTAAGAAGCAAGCAGAGCAGTAATTTGAGGAATGCAGATTTAGAGACTGGACTGACCTGAAGGCAGCTGTTGCCTTTTTTGTTTCTAGGGTTGGCTTATCAGCTCTGTAGGTTCAGAATTGTAATGGTCCACACCCCACCACCACCACCACCAGCTGGTAAGCTGGGGTGGGAAGTGGGGTTTGTCCCATGACTTTCCTGGGAAGGTATAGTAAAAGACATCTCTATATACCCCATAGGAAAGGAGCCCATAGACCAAAGATTCTGTCAGGAGCAGCTTAGTGAATTAATAGACTTATCTGGGTGACTCACAGGCAGCTGCACTCCCAGACACTTTCTTATCTGGACTCTCTTAGGTATTTTGCATTCGATGACATCTAGTTGAGGCAGGAGGGGTTGGGGTTTGAATTTCAGGTAGGGTCGGTGAAGGGACTTGTGGCCAGCCCCCTCCACATCAGAATTCTGTCAGAACCATTATTACAGACCTAGCTTTCTTCTGTAGAGTTCTGTTGATTTCAGTCATGACTGTGGGCCCCATGGTAGTCATGGCTGTTGAGCTCAGAGGAAACCACTACACCGCATGGGACAACTTCGTCCAGCTTCTTCTATTCACAAGCACCTAATTGAGCAACAATCAGTTACTCGCAGGCTTGTCCTTTTCTAGGAGGAATGCCAGATACTGGGAAAAAATGAACTTCATAAAATTGCTTTAAAAAATAAATTCAGGAAGAGACCTGGGAGCTAGAGGAGAATGAATAACGTAGACTGATGCTGTTGTGTTTTATAAAAATGAGGGAGAGCCAGGATTCCTTCCCCTGAGGTACCAGCCATATGATGGGTATAGTGTAGAATAGAGTGTATTAGGGTATGCAAAGGGGAGTTGAGAAGGGAGTAGAGGCAGAGAAAGACAGACAGAGAGAGAGAGAGAGAGAGAGAGAGAGAGAGAGAGAGAGAGAATAGAGGAGACTGGCTGGAACAGGTGAAGAACAAGGAAGAAGGGATGTGAGGAGAGGGGAAAGGGGTCAAGGGGAGAAGAGAGTCAGAGAGAATAAGCAAGTGAGGAGGGGGCAAACAGCCCCTTTTATAGTAAGACAGGCCTTCCTGGCTATTGCCAGGTAACTGTGAGGCAGAGCTTAGAAGGAATGCCAGCAGAAGCAATATAGGCTCTGTTTTAAATACTAGCTATTTCCCAGACTGCACTTCAGATCATCAGGCAGCTTAGGCCACACAGCAGATGAGTTAAATCAGTAGCCCCTGGTCTTGCTTTTCCTAGTAGATCCAAAGATTAACCAAGTTGATGAACTAATGAGATCACCATTTTTATCATGGTTCTCCCACATTCCTATTTTTAAATTTTCAGGTCTTTTGAGCCTGAGATGTACACTGGAAGTATTTAGTTGAGGTAGAAACTACATAAGCATGGCTTAATCACCCAGTGCATATTCTTTTATAGATAGATGATAGATAGATACATAGATAGATACATAGATAGATAGATACATAGATACATACATACATACATATATAAATATATACATACATAAATACATACATACATATATACATACATACATAAATACATACATACATATATACATACATACATAAATACATACATACATACATAAATACATACATACATATATACATACATACATATATACATAGACATAGTAAGTAGATAGATGGTAGATAATTCTTCTAGATATTGAAGAGGTCATTTATCTTGAATTCACATTATCTATTAAACATGATGTAATTATTTCAAATATCATAATGATGGGGAGTAATTTATCAGGCATTCTTTCAAGAAACAAGTCAAGTATTCAAAGTTAGTTTGCACTAGTACTCCATAAACTATAAAACTATTAAGAACACAAATTCACAGGGTGTTATGGCTCCCTCTCTGACATTACATTCAACCAATTGGCATAAGCAGTTAGCAGTGTAGCTTGTAACCTGATGATCACAGAAATGGGAGAAACAAGAGGCAGGTTTTTGCATTTCTCCAGTGTCCCTTACTAAGGCAGCTGGTTGCAGAGGGCACTTAACTGCTCAGTGATGTGGTTGGAACCTTTTCTTTAAACCCAAAGCAAGCATCACTGCCTCTTGGTCACACTGTAAGTGTTACCAATGCTCATGATCAGAGTGACACCAGAGAGCAATTTCAATCAAGTTTTGTATTGTTCCAGAGGTCTCGGGCATTGCCAGTCAGTCAGGTGACTCTGGAATGTTGGCAAGGCAGCTCTGTGAAGGCTGTCACCTCCAATACCTCACTCACTCTTCTCTTGCCTTAAGTCTGCCCACTCTTGAGTCCTTCAATTGAGAGGCCCCAGACTTTGGTTGACGTCTCTGTGGCCAGAGTCGAAGGCTTCCTCCCATGCACTCTGTGAAAAAGAGAACTTAAAACAGATATATATATATATATATATATATATATATATATATATATATATATCTTGCTTGTTTTTCTTTTCTTATCCAAAATTCTTCAAATTTAAAAGATTTGGGTTAAACAATCATAAAATCCAATATTTGGGCGAGCCCATGTCAAAAAAAAAAAAAAAAAAAAAAAAAAAAACAGAGAATGGAAGCACAGATAAGACTTTGTCCTTAAATCAGATCTCAAGACAAAAACACAAGACTTTTATGAGTGTCAAAACGTTATGCCTTTGCAAATAAAGACATAACCAGAAGTTAGGGCATGGGGTGCTGATAGAGGGCTCAGTGGGAGAGAAAGCCACTTGCTGTGTGAACATGACACATAGAGATCAGATCCTGAGAACTCATGTAAATTCAGGGCAGACATGACAGCCCACCTGACATCCCGGTGTGTGCAGGAGGCAGACATAGAAGATCCCAAGAGCAAGCTGGCTAGTGAGAGTACCTGAATGAGCAAACTTGAGGTTCAAGTAAGAGAGCTTACCTTGATATACAAAGTATAGATTGGGGAAGATACCAGACATGAGCCTCCATGTACACATGCACACACGTGTATATGGATCCACACATACATACATACATACACACACACACATGCACCCATACATATGCATGCACACACACACTACACCACATGCAAAAGAAAAAAATTCGAGAATGAAACTCTGAGAAAAATAAAATATTAATGGGGCTCCACTCTGGCAATAATAATAGGGTTCACTCCAGCAACAGGTGAACAGGTGGTGGTAAGATAACCAACGACATCAATTTTCCCTCCTATCTCAATAAAATACAATTTATCAAAGAGAAACTCACACACACACACACACACACACACACACACATTCTCAAGTGGGAGCAGAGATGGCAAGGAGGACCAAAGGAATTTCACAGCCTTCTGAAGCTGCCATGTGACTCGGGTAAAGTAGCTAAATGGAAGAAGATCAACAGAACCCTGGGGTGCCTGGGCATCATGGTTGACCACTGGATAGTAGAACACAGCAGCATGCAAGGCAGTCTCATAAAGGCTAGCTCCTGCTGTCTCTGATGACATCTATCCAATGACACAAATATGCCTGAAGCTGAACAGGTGTGCCTTGAGCTTTATTGACAGGTCTGGAGAAGTAGAGGCAGGCAGAGATGTGCTCCAGGCGCTCGAAGGTAGAACAAAGGTCATTTATATACACATACGCCTGGAAAGGACAAAGCCCTACCTGAAATTTATTTTTTTCATAGACTCTGTTACTATAAAAAGATACCCCTTAAAATTCTACCAAATTATACATTTAGGACTCTTTAGAACTGCGTGTTTATTTTTAATTTGAAGGTCCCTTGGGTGTTCCCATGTTCACTGTCAAAGCCAAAGACCTCAAAAGGGTCGGTGGCTTGATTGGTCAGCTCAGGGTTGGAATGCAATTTGCGTCCTGTACTCCCATGAAGCTCCCATGAACTGGAACTCAGAAACACTTTCCTGTGAAAGCAACGCCCAGAAGCCAATGTTTATTCATTTACCCTGGGCCAGGTTGTATGCAGAAGTCCACGAAAGCAGCAGATTTTTTTCCCAGGGGTTAAGGGAGCATCTTTAATTCCCAGGGGCACATTAGCTGGGGTAACGATAGTTCTATACAGTTAGACATAAAACCTTCGGTTTTCTTGCACTAACTTAGGACCTTGCATGAAATCTCTCTGACTTTTAAAATCCACAAATCCAGAGTAAAATCACAAGCAGGAAACAAAGAAACACAATGAAGCAAATTTTGTTTTCCTGGGGGCTTGAATCCTTCTGATTTAAGTTGGAAACACTGTGAATTTCTTGTTTCCAAATCGTGCCTAGTACTTCACTTAGCCCTCTGGGGAGAATTTATTGTAAGGCCATTTCTGAGTAACTCAGTGTGGAAAGATTCAAGAAGTTAACAGACAGGGCAAATTTCAAAGACCTTATAATCTCATAAAATGTCAAATAGTAAACACTTAGCAATTGTAACAATGTAACCAAATATCAGATGGCTACTTAAAGAATTGAGAAAAGAATGTGATTGGCATCCTGATTAATTTGGTGCCTGAAGGAAGAAAAGCACTGGGAAGCTTAATTCTATTATATCCCTGGGTCTGGAAAGACTGAATAAATTTGCAAAAGCCATGCTTCTTTTGAAAAGTTATCCAAAATGAGCATAAAGGGAGTAAACTAAAACTGGACTGCCTATTTAGATAGTCAAGAAATAATGATAACCAGCTCCCAGGTGTAGGAGAATTCAAGTCAACGTTCCCAAACACGCAAAAATGGAGGTAAAAATACTTTCACCTGTGAAAGACAGGTCAGAGCTCAGAAACAAGAGAAAAAGTTCTGTAGTGCCCCAACACAGCAGGAGCATGGCAAGAGCCCAAACAGGAGTGCCCATGGGCTTCAACGCACTCAGGGTGGTTAGTGTCATTCAAGGACAGAATTTAATCCTGAAGTGTGTGTTCACAGCAAGAATAAAAACTGCACTTCCCAGACAAAATCAGCATGGCATGAAGCATCACACAGATCCTAAAGGGTCTGAGACATTTCTGCCTATATGTTCATAGTAGCAGCTGGAAAGGGAGCCAACAGCCCTATCCTAAAACTTTCTGAGGAACAAGAGGACCCAGACTGAACAGTGGATGGGAGTGAGGCCTGAGTTCTCTTGGTCAAAGCACTCTGAGAATTCCAAGCTGAAAAAGACAACATTCAAAATAATTCAGAAATAGTGCGTCTTGAGCATACTGGTATAGCACAGGTAGAAACCACCTCAGGGTGACCCTGGGAGCTCCGAAAAGCTTATCCCCTGTGAAACAAATTCATAAGTAAACCGAGGCTGCACCATGAAAGTCAGCCCACAGGGTATGAGAAAATAGTAATGATGGAATTCTATGGAGAGGAGTTTGTGAGAAGTACTCTTACCTGGATTAAAATCTAAAGGGAGAAATACTCTGTAAGACAAGAGCAGGAAGTTACGAAACAAACTCCGTGAAGCCAAGTGAAGTACAATCATTAAAATCTCTGCGGTGTGATCATTGAGAAGACAAGTTACAGCTGAGCAGGGTCTGCATGGCATGGTGGAGGAAGACGAAGCAGTGTGGCATATGGGAAAGTTAGCAGTTCTAGAAACCTTAGTTAGCGCTTCGTGGGAACCCCAAAGCTATTAACAAAGAAAACATAGCAATATCCTAAGCCTTAATGGTGGAGAATTTTCAGAAATCACTGGATAGAAACTGCTAGGTTTCAAAATAGTCACCAAAGACCAGGTAGAACAAACAGAAATGAAAAGGAGAAACCTTTCCATAAAGCACAAGGCAGGGTGCCAAACACCACCGAGTTATGTGTCTGAAAGTTACTGCAGGTCAGACGATGGAGCCTCCAGAAAGCAGCATGGTTTGGGTTTATTTTGTGGGTAGGGGAGCTTGGTTCTTTTTTTCGTGATCTTTTCATTCAGTCCATTCTTAGCAGGACATTCTCTCCACTAAAGAAGACATTTTACCAAATTCTTCTTTTATATGTTTTCCATATGTCACATTTTATTTATATTTTAAACTCAATGTACCTCCTGTTCTCACCTGTTCTGAACTATTACTTTAATATTGTATTGTCAAAGGCTGTTAAATTCTAAAAATAAAATAAAAGTGACAGAAGAGAATATGAGAATTAGAAAGACAATTTTTAAGAAGGCGGTCTATATCCATCACCCAAAAGTTTTCAAATGAACCAAATAGATTGGAAAAGTAGATTATTTTAAACATCTCTTTAAAAAGGAACATTCATTCATGTTCTGAACTACTTGAGGGTCAGATACCATGCCATGGTCTGAGGAAAAGGTAGCAATGAGATAGTATCTTCTCTTGAAGTATTCATTTATCTCCAGTCTGAGAAAAACAGAACCATTAACCAATACCATCGTAGGGGCTCCACATTAACAGAGGGTATGCATCTGTCACTACTGAAGCCCTAAAAGGGGGACTTATGAGCAAACCGTAGAGTTCTGGAAGTTGTGTCTAGTGGGTTGTGACAAAACTGCCACTGAGAATTAGACAAGCAGAAGGAAGTCTTCCCCTCCACCACACAGCTAGTCAGCTGTCTGTTATAGCCCAGCCTAACAGAACAAATGAGTCTTGAAAAACCAGCTTCAAGAGAAGACCGTTCATGGTACATCACGAAATGTCTTCTGTCCTTCTTTAACTTTGTACACGCAGTGGAAGGAAGTCAATAAAGGCCCCTCAGTTTACTCCTTCTTGAGGATACTGTTTATTGGTTTTCATAATAGCTACTTTAATGTGTAGTCTCTTCAGCAATGCACAAGGGTTCCTTCTCCCCTACATCCTTGTCTATACCCTTATTACTCGCTTGCTTTCTTGGAGATGGCCATTCTGGTAGGGATGAGATGGAATGTGTCAGCGCTGTTTTAATCTGCATTTCTTAGTGGCTAAGAATGACAAGCATTTTTCATACTATTTATCAACTATTCGCATGTCTTCTTTTATTTTGTAATTATGTTTATCTGTGTGAATGTGTGGTTGGGGGAAGGTGTTGGGTGAAAATGCTGGGGGAGGAGATTGGGTGACCTGATTTATCAATCACTTTCTGCCATATTCTCTTTAGACAGGGCTTCTCGCTGGAACTGGAGAGAGGCTGGCACCCAGCTAGTCCCAGTGATCCTCCTGTTCCTGCTCTCTGCAGCACAGAGCTATGATACACACATGCACAGCCATTCACACAGACATGGGTG
>NC_133438.1:22567464-22632464 GCF_011762505.2 Arvicanthis niloticus
ATGCACACACACACATACGCACATGTACATGAATACACACATGCATAGACACAATACACAGACACACATATATGCACATGCATGCACATGTGCACACACACATACATGTGCATGCACACGCACACACACACACACACACACACACACGCATGACCTCTTTTCCATCCCTGAACTACCTCCTAATTACTCCCCACCTCTCTCTCTCTCTGCCATCCAGTCCACATCCCAGCACTTGATGAATCTCATTATAAGCACTTTCAGCAACTTAGTCATCTGGGTAAAGACCTATAACTGGCTCCCTAATGTTGACAAGATAAGATCTGAACTCCTTAACTTGGCATTCCCTGTCTTGAGTTTGCTTGGCCTCCATGCCTACACAACCTTACCCCCAGGGGTGATGATATGTAATTATTGGGATGGCTCATGCTCCAGCCAATCAAACGGGGTTTAGCTGTGGACAACCTGCAAAGCTTCTCTGGGGACACTGGCTGAGTGCCATTTTGCCTCACAACCAACTTATCTTGCAGCCTTAACTTCCCCTCCCCCCCCACCGCCATGTGTCTGCAGCCCCCTTTCAAAACAAAACAAAAAAATCCTTGGCACTCTGAGGCCTGAGCACTTGCAGCATGCCTCCAGCTGGAAATGCTTGTCCTCCACCTCTCAGCTTATGTAAGCGCTGGCCATCTAAGACCTAGAGAAACTTAGAGGAGGCTCTGTTTGGCAGGGGGAGTCCACAGTGGTAACTGGAGGCCAAAGCAGAAAGCCCAGTGATGACATCTTCAAGTACAGACACAAAGAAGAGAGAACTGGAACTGGCATGCGGCTATAAACTCTCCAAGCCCACCCCAGCAGGTGTACTTCTTCCAGCAAGTCTATACCTCCTAAAAGTTCCATATCCTCTCCAAACAATGCCACCAAACTGGGGACAAAGTGTCCAAATACCTGGGCCTGTGGGGGACATTGCTCATTCAAGCTACCATGTTCCCTGAAGCCCAGTGTTTCTCCTGAAGCCTTTCTGGGATTCTGGAATTCACAGTTGAACCTTGAATTTGAGTACTAGACTAACCCTATCTTTGCCGTATTCCTATCCCTTTTGAGACAGTGTCTATATAGCCCAGACTGGCCTCAATCACTCTGTGAAGCCAAAGGTGACCTTGGATTTCTGATCTTCCGGCCTCTACCTCCCAAGTGTTCAGATACAGACATGCCTTACCATGCCTGGTTTATGCCGTTCTGGGGATCCAGCCCAAGGCTCTGTGCATTCTGGGAAAACACTCTACCACCTAAGTCATAGCCCCAGCCTTCTTAACCACCTTGTGAGTCTGTTTATTTACTTCTCTACTTATTTTTATAAATGTTCTTTGTCAACATCCTTGGGAGTATCACTGTAATGGATGGCAGGAATTATCCTACATAAATCTTTCTACACACTTAGTTTCCTGGAATGTGAGCGCAGAAATGTTTGTTGAGTTGTTGACAGTTGATTGGGAACTAGTTGGGACTGCTTTCATATTTGTTTATTTTAAACATACTTCTTTAAAGAATTTTATTTCATTTTTTAACTTTTATTGTTATATTTTTTTTCAAGATTTTTATTGTTTTGTTTCATTTGACTATTTTATGTGTGTTGGTGGTTTGCCTGAATGTGTATATGTGTATCATATCTGTGTCTGTGGAGGTCAGAAGAGGGTGTCAGATTCCCTTGAGCCTGAGTCCTCTGAAAGAGCAACAAGTGTTTTTGTTGAGCCAACTCTCTAGCCTCTCATTTTTACTATTTAATTACACATATGCATGTGTGTGTATGTGGGAGTGTGTGTGCAACTGAGAGTGCAGTTGCCTGTGGAGGACAGAAGATGGTTGGATACCTTGGAGCTGGAGTTACAGGCAGTTGCGAAACAGTTGACATAGGTGCTGGGAACTGAACTCAGGTCCCCAGTGAAAGGAGTACATACTCTTAACCGCTGAGCCATCTGTGCAGTCCTATATAAAGTATAACAATGCCTTACTTTTGAATGTTACACTTTGTAACAAGTTTGGGTATATCTAATTCTGCAGGCCCCATCTCTCCCATCTAACTCCTTTACCCTCTGGCTTGCTTTAGTGCTTGTAGTTAAACCCAGGGCATTCTACATTCTAGGCAAGAGCTCTACCCCTGAGCTATAGCCTAGTCAGTCATTGCAATTATTATTTTTCTGTTTCATACATTGTTACTGAGATTGAGAAAGATGATGTGGTTTTCTTGATCGCCCAGATGACTAATGGCTGAGCTAAAGTGTAATCCTTGGCCTTTTAATCCTAAATCCTAGTTCTATTCACTGCTCTGTGAGAGCCTCCAGTGTTTATTTCCTTGTCTATGTATTCTTGTAGTTTCTCTCAAACTGCAGGACCCACTGATGGCCATGCTGCTGTCCTTGGCAGAAGGTTGGTAGGCTTGCAGGGCACACAGCACCACACTGAGCTAAGGGCCTCTGCTTTGCCTCTCAGCTGTCTATAGAACTCTGCCCTTTTGGCTGTGTGGCTCAGAAAGGGTTTTCTTTTAAGCATATTGTTTGTCATATTCTGTTTCTGAACTTTGGTCCCCCTCCTTCTCTAGGCTGCACATTGATCTCTGTTGTTTATAATAACATTTCTTTATGCAGTTGAGTTTACTGTGATGTAAACTCAAGGGGCTGTGCATTTGAAGCTAGTTATAAAAATTGATATGGGAATAAATGTTTGATTCCAATAACTGAAGAAAGGTTTCTTAGTTGTTCTAAAAATCCCTTTGGTAACCTTGCATGCTTCCTAATTACTAGTTTGTCCTAACCGCTGTGGGCTCTACCTCTGTTCCTCCTCCTCTTCATTCAAAGTCTTAGAAACACGATGTTTTTTTAACTCAAACAGTGCAAGAAGAAAGGAAGTTATTATGTATACTTTGGACCCTTCACATTAAGTAAATGACATAATTTAAATGTGAGCCCTGTTGGAACAAGGTGCACCATCATGCTGAACTTAGATTTATTTAGTAGAAACATAAAAATCTGTGAACACATGAAGCCAATACGGCAAAGTTGTGGTGTGTGTACATGCTACATTGTGATGTGTGTACATGTTACATTGTGATGTGTACATGTTACATTGTGATGTGTGTACATGCTACATCAGCTTACTAAGTAACAGAAGTGGTACAAATTTAATAAAAATAGCCAGCTTATGAAAACCTGTTTTCAAAATTATCTTGTTTAGTAAGTACTTATGTTAAGTTTAAGAGTTTATGTTAAGCAAGCATTTTACTTTCATAAGTTAAAAAAAAAAAAAAGCCTTTAAAGAAACTATCAAAGCTCATACAATCCTTTGCATGAAAACATAGAGAAAATTCTGAGGTCCTAACTCTCAGGGTAGGGGAGAGATAACCTGATTCTGTTTTAGCTTCGCCAGACAGACACACTTTGCCATGGAAAGGCAACATTTTGTTTGAAAACTTTTCCTAAGGCAGGATGAGAGGTGGAGTCAGGAGAAGTCCCAGAGCTCCCAGGTCAGCTGGCCTGGTGTATGTAGCAGTGAGTAAGAGAAGGAGAAACTCTGTCTCAAACAAGGTGGAAGGCACGCCAACCTCAGAGGGAGGTCCAGCCACTGCCACACATGTTACATATGCACTTACACACACCGACACACATAGATACACGCCCGAGTAAAAATAAAAACGGAGAAGTCTTTTGATATTTTCTTTTATTTCAAATAACAGAGACTTAATGACATCCCCTTGAACATTAGAGAACAAGGTATACACAACACTTATTTTTTAAAAAAGAAAATGACTTTTAACATTACATTATTACTGCCTCTCTTTCCTTGTAGCCCCGACTGACCACAAACTCCCCATCCTGTTGCCTCCGTCTGTCTAGTCCTGTGCGCCGCCATGCTACATTCTTTTTAATCAACAACTTGACATATAGGAAGAAGGCGCTGCTAAGTTTAAAAGGATGGGGAGCAAACACTCTCACTGTAATGTACTTAGAGATACCTTTCAGCAGGTATAGATGGGAATTCTTATGCTGACAGTTTTGGCTGAGATTCTCAAAGCAGTAAATAGGCTTTTGCCAAAAAAAAAAAAAAAAAAAAAAAAAAAAAAATCTAAACATGAGATGGAGTTTGTGAGTGCAAAAGCTGGTAGTTTGATTTTTGCATCACGTTATCTCTTCATTGGTCATTTTTCAGACTATTAGGAACTCTTGCATAGATGACTCATAGAGCACAACTTGCCAAGTAAAGTTTTGAAATTACAGCAGGCTGGCTTGTAGATACTCTCTCTGAGCAGCGGCAGTACCACCCCTTTCGGTTGTAGTCAAGTAGGAACTTGGAGCCACCCTAAACTCTCTCTGCCTCAACATTTAATCAATGACAAAGTCCTGCTAAGTTTATTCCTTTAAACTTTATCTAGTTGTGTCCCTCTTTTTTGTTCCCGATACCAACTATTCCAGACTACACTCTTACCACCTTCCTGATGCTCAGCTAGCCCTCTCAAAAGTCCTTTTCTTAACCATTGACACACGGGGAAGGTCTTAAGCAGGCTGGGTCATAATACCCAAGGTTCTTAGAACCTTGCTTCCAGAGATGACTCTTGATGAGAACATCAAGTTCATCTGGGAATTTTCCAAACTCACAAACCTCTTCTGTTACCTCTGCCGATGTCTTCTTCACCTTAGCCATCAGTCTCTATAGGGCTATAAAGATGAAAGAGCTTAACTATTTTCTTTACATCCAAGATTCTTCAAAATCTCATATCATACATGCACAAGTGCCAAATCAACACTAAGGACCCTTCCCCCACCAAATGCCATAAAGCTCTGTACCCGGGTACATGCTTGTTTTGTATTTGTTGGTTTGTTTGTCTGAAATGGATCTGTCTCTGTGGTCCAGACTGGCCTCTAACATTGAACTCAACTCCAGATCTCTTCAGGTTCCCAAGTGCTGTGCATTAGAGGCCTGCCTTGCCATGCCCTGCATACCTGTTTACCTCTGCCCATCTTTAGTGACTAATTTCTGCTTATTGCACTGGTCTCAACTAGAGGCCTGCTGCTCAAAATCCCTTCTTTGAATACAAAGTAAGTTCTTTAGTGACTGGCAGAATATCAGCTTCATGTCCACATGTCCAGTGTGTCCTTGATCTCTCTCTCTCTCTCTCTCTCTCTCTCTCTCTCTCTCTCTCTCTCCCTCTAGAAGAGTGGTTGTACTAAAATTATAACATGGCATGCATAATAGTCGATGTGCAGAAGTCTCATTCAGTAGGCATCACTAAGCTCTGGCAATATGTATTGTCAATAGAATTAGGTGACACTGATTTGGGGGACTTATAGCGGAACACTGTAGTTGACTATAATAAGTACCCTAGAAAACTGGATGTAGGGTTCAGTTAACCCTTGTGCAACCAGTTATATGAACTTTATAAACATTCCCCAAATGTTGGAGGCAGTCAGTTTCAGGAATTGAAATCACTTATCATTCCCACTCTTCTCCCCTTACTTTCCCCTGCACCTGATAAGCCCACATTCTTGCTTTCTGTTTGGTTGAGTCAAAGAAGGGCATCTCCACAAGATATAAGTGATGGAGACTCTGGATCAGTCTACAATAAAGCACTTCTCCCAATGTGCTCCAGTTTATTCAACTTTAGAATTTTGCTAAATCATTTAACATCTTCCCCTGGGAGAGTGACAGACAGTGGCACAAGGGTAGGAGGTAGGTGTCTGATTTCGATCCGGGGCACTCCCAAACAAAACTCAGCCTTCTCGGTGTTTGAGCATCTTATCTTTATCCATACACTAGAGATGGTGCCTATGTGCAGAACCACACAGAACGAAAGGAAAAGTCAGGTAGATAACGTGAGTCGAAGCGTTTTGGAGATTGAATAAGATACAAGAACCATAAATATGGCTACAAGCTAATAGATTGAAATACTAGACTAGTAGTTACTACTTACTAAGCATTTGTCAAGTGTCAGCCCCTTTGAACTAATGCTAATCCTTAGGCATGCTTGCTAAATCAGGTAAATAAAACGATTGGGTTTAGTTCATTGTGTTAGAGAACACACGTAGTTTCAGTACCCAGTGTGAAGTTCTCCAGAGTCTGAGCTGGATTATGAGGTCTACACCAGCCTGGGCTAAACAATAAGACTCTATGAAAGAAAGAAAGAGAGGGAGAGACAGAGACAAAGAGGGAGAAAAAGAGAGAGAGAGAGCGAGAGAGAGAGAGAGAGAGAGAGAGAGAGAGAGAGAGAGAGAGAGAGAGAACAGGCAAGGTTGCACTAACAATGTCAGTAACTTAGACAATATATGTTATCACATAATAGGGAAATGTCATTGTCTTTTCTTTTTTTCTTCTGAGATTTAGAAAATAATGTTCAATACTTAGAGTTGACCTAAGTGCTCTTCTGTGTATGTTTACATACAACATTTTATCACTTCTTTGGCGAGTAAGAGCAAATATTCACTCAGGACTTGTCATGTGTTTGACACCAATAAAGAGAGTGAGTCAGAAATGAGTGGCCACGTCCCTGGCTGAAGATGTTCAGTCAGGAAGAGCAGCCTGGGTGGTGGTTCTCAAGCATGAAGACCTATGAGAGATGAGGTTGTATTTAACTCTAGAGCAGCCGGCTAAGACGTTGGAGATGACTTGCTCTTGATAAGCCATTCTGCACTGTGCTGGCTAATTCTTGTCAACTTGACATGAGCTGAAGTCATCAGGAGAAAGGCATCCTTAACTGAAGGATTGCTAGCACCAGATTGGCCTATAAGCAAGTCTGTGGGGGCACTACCTCCATTAATGATTGAGATGAGAGGACTGTGACCACCATGGCCAGTGCCAACTCTAGGCAGGGAGCCCTGGATGAGGAGAAAGTCTGGGGAACAAACTGTAGGTGGAGCCCTAGTGAGCCGTGATCCACTATGGCTTCTGTTGGGCTCCTGCTTTAATTTCCCGCTCTGACTTCCATTGTGATGGACTTTAAACTGTGAAATGAGATTAGCCCTTTCCTCCCCAGGTTGGTTTGGCCATGGTCTTTATCACAGAAACAGAAAGCAAATTAAGGCTAATAGCCCAAACAGAGATACAGTTTCTGTCTATCTGACAATAGCCCTAAGGGAAAGACAGAACACTCTTCCAATTACTGCCTCCTACATTAACATATCAGCCTATTTACTATTTATAGTATGTGTCCACTTGTTTTCTTTTCCTTTCCTTCTTGAATCAGGGCTCCAGTTTGGAGTTCAGGCTATCCTAGAGCTGGCTCGAGTTTGCGGTGATCCTCCTGCCTCAGCCTCTCTAGTGCTGAGATTACAAACATGTGCTACCTAAATATATGATCAAAGTCTGAGATTTTATTCATTGATTCTTGGTTGTGAAGAGGCTCAAATTAGACGGACATGAAAAATTGTATTAATTAGTATATAAGTCTAAGCAACTATCCCCCAAACATTGAGCAAGAGTAGGGAGGAGCCCACAATAAATCCGTGTTTTCATCTTCGCTCTGTCTGTAGGAAATGCTGTACTGTGAACATTGTAAAATGTTTCAAAGCATATACTCGTTGGTTACCACTGAAGTCTTTTTGACATTCTTTTTGTTTTTTGTTTTTTTTCTCTTTCTTTCTTTCTTTCTTTCTTTCTTTTTTTTTTTTTTTTTTTTTTCCGAGACAGGGTTTCTCTGTGTAGCCCTGGCTGTCCTGGAACTCACTTTGTAGACCAGGCTGGCCTCGAACTCAGAAATCCGCCTGCCTCTGCCTCCCAAGTGCTGGGATTAAAGGCGTGCTTGACCACCGCCCAGCCACTGAAGTCTTTAAAATTACAATATCAGATTCTTATTTTCTTCATCATAAACAGCCACGATAAATCTATTTGGAGTTGTGTGTGTTTAAGTGAGGTGAGTTAACTCTTCGACGCTTATCAGGACCCCTGTCAAACAGTCTTGGGGGAAGGACTCCATAGCCAGGCAGGCGTGTGACCTTAAAGGTCTGTGTACTCTGGTGACCTGGAAATTTGCTTCAGTGATAACTTCCTTAGAAAAACTCAGGTCCAGAACACTATACAGCAAGTGGTAATCACATCGTTTCTCTATCTCTGTAGAGGTAGAAGGAAAGCTTAATTTTTGATAGTGGCTTCAAACAGCCCAAGTGTGGACTTCCAAAAGAGATAAAGGTTTGCTTCTCTTCAGTTGAGAGCCACAAGTACATCCGGAAAGCTAAAGCCCATCTCAGGGGTGGACTACAGTGTGTCTCTGGTGAGGGATCTGTTTAGTAGTTACAATTGGAAGCTTTTATAAGCTGCTGGGGGCTCAGAGAACAAGGGAGGCCTCCCCCAGTTTCTCTCTCCACTTTGCAGTATCCTCTGCTTCTGCTGGGCTAGGGAGAGACTGTTTTATGAGTAACTTTTCACTTGGAGAAGACAAGCTTATTTTTGGAGGGAATTTAATAATGAATTCAAGATAGAAGCTGGCAATTTATGCCTGGTAATGTGTCTTCTGAGGGTACCTCATTCTGCCAAACAAGCAAGGGTATTCGGATACATGAGGTTATTGAAGGAATCTTTGGAAAATAGTTCACATGTGTGAACACACAAACACACGCTTACATACATACACTACACACATGCACATACACATGCACACATACACACACATAAACACACACACACACCAACACACACATACATGTACATACACATACACACATACACACACATACTTACACTACACACACATGCACACAAATGCACACATACACATACTCACACACACCAACACACACACACACCAACACATACGTGCATGCCCATACACATACACACCAATACATATGTACACGCCCATATACATACACACCAGCACACACATATACATACACACAAATACATACACAAACACATATGCACACATGCACACATGCACGCACACAAACACGAACACACACTCTATCAAGTGTTCTGAATATAACAAGTGAAGAAACAGTGAGAAAATGGAGCCATCAGCCCACACATTTTTAATACTATAAGTCAGTCTGCTTGAATGGCACTTACTTCAAACTATTGTCAGCTTCCCATATCGTGTGTTATTATATTTCATTCATTGTGTTCTTTACTAGGCAGAGCGTTGGTCCTTGCACTCTGGAGGCAGGAGGTTGTAGAGTTCCAGCAGTTCAGTCTGTGCTACAAGTCAAGACCTTGTATAAAAACAAAACAAAAAAAAAAGCAGCAGAAAACATAGAAAGAAAGAAAAAGTTCTTGCTTAATTTACAATTTATCCCAGAGTTTCTGGTACAGAACACTCACCACCCAATAACAATTATGTGTGTTTTGGTGAGAGGAGACATTCAGGAATGCTTGAACTTATGTGAAACTCAATAAACACGCAGGTTCATTCTATTGTTTCTATTTCCATGGTGGCCATAGGTTCGTGAAATCACTGGTGGAGTGAGAAGCTGTGGTCCTGTTGTTATACGCCATTTTACATGTGACAGAGAATCAAACACGGGTTTAATTGTGCTTCATGAACTGAAGATAAAAGGTGGGCGTTCTAATCCAAACGGCGTTGTTAAAATAACTGCAGAGTCCATAAATAAATCCGATGCAGCAGACATTAAAGTTGACTATCTGTTCCCTAAAAAAGTAAAAAACATATAGAAGATACAAAATAATATATTTTATGATTTCAAAAAAAAAAAAAACCAAAATTCTATTTTTTCTTCTAAAATGCAGAAAGGTCTACTTCAAAGAATTTACTTTTAAAGTGTAGATGTTGATTTCCAGAAAGAAAAACAAAAGACAAAGACGCTCAGGTTTTGTATAAGAACAGTTAACTTTTCCACTCCCAGAAATACAGATTCAACTAAAGAGAATCAGACTTCTAGTCATAAACCCTTCTTTTCTGCACTTGAAGAACTGAAAGGTTTCTCTGTTATTTTCTGAAGGAGGGGGTTTCCTGTGTGTCTCGCGCTCTGGGGATCCCCTCCTCCGTCCACTCCCCGGCAGTCTTTCTTCACACGGAGCATCTTTGAATCAATCAATAAGGGCTCTGTGACTCTCCGAAGAGCCATCCACATTTTTTTCTTAACCGAATGTCTGGCAGGGTGAAGTTGCAGGTATGGACTGCAGGCCCCTCAGGAAGAGGCAGAAGCTGCCCTGAAGGGATGCAGGGCTGGATCCTCAGCTGCCTGTGTCCTATGCGGGTGTGTCTGGCTTTCTTCTCTTTAGTCATTTACATCTACAAAACACATTTTCCTACTCTTTTACGCCCGTGTCTTTAGAAAAGCAGCCCTTTGTGTTTTCGATGTTTGGCTACGGGGTATTGGGGCATTGATGTACACATAAATCTTAAGGGAAAAAAGCTTGCTTGGTAGGACATAAGAACTACGTGCATTGTCTGTGTCAAAGGCTGACACTTCTTCTGTGGGTTTTCCCCTGCCTTGGCCTCAGCTGAGAGTGGTCCAGGGGGAGGAGGAGGGAGGGGCTTCCTCAGGCCCATGTCTGCAATGCTAGGCATGACCAGTAGGGAGGAAAGCACACTTGACCATCTTCTTTCCCCTTAATTCACATTAAAGCTCCATACTCACTATCAATGTTTCAAACCACTAGGGGTGAAAGATAAATGTGTTTTTTTTTTCTTTTACGCAGAGATTCAGAACTTTAAAAACAAAATCACAAATAGGGTTTTTAAATGGATAGTGAATGCTGAATATTTTATTGTAGTTCAATAAAGAACTCTGTGTCTCCATTACACAGACTAATGACACCTCCAGACATATTTACAGTAATTTTCCCAGCTGATAGAGTTTAATTAATGATATAAGGACATAATTACATGTTTCAGTGATCTCTCACATATTTACAGGAACTGCTATAACTAGCTTAATTAGAGTAATTATGCAAATAGCTGATTATGCACAACAAATTACAGAAAAAATATCTCCTAGAGTCTGGTGTGTATCAGTGTCTAAGCAAGCGTATAAAAGGCAAACACGTACAGTGGAGAGACATACGGCCTCTACCTTTTCTCCTTCCTAAGGAAGGCAGGGTACAACTGTTAGAGATCTGACAGCTATTCTTCCTTCCCGAGTTCTTCAGCAGAATGGAGTTTCTGTCAATAATAAAATCTCTCATTTTGCCCCGACGCTGGCTGGAGTTTCATGATGGGTTTTATGTCATGTGGGGCAGTGTCATCGCCCTAGCTGGGAACTGGAGAGGGCCCTTGGGCTTGGCAAACCTTGTGCCTCTCTTCCATTTTCTCTCCCTCCATGTTCTTCATCTGGCAATGTCTGGTTCCATTGCTGTCATGCACAAGATGTTTCTCTGGACCAGCTAGTCTCCTCTTGCTCTTTAGAGCCAGTGTGTAGAGCCTGCAGTTGACATCCCACTGTGCAGTTGTAACTCTGGCTGCCCAGCACTTCAGCCCCGCCAATGTTGTTCTTCTTGAAGGTCAGTTTTTATTCCGTAGGGGGAAGAGATCACATCACCTCCATTTAAAGTGAGGAGTAACGCTACTCTGTATCACCTCCATTTAAAGTGAGTAACGCTACTCTGTATCAGCTGTTTTGTCTCCGTGGACTGACATCCGGCTTGCCCTCTCCTCGTTACTCTGGCGGATAACTGGAGCTCAGTCATCACACTCTGCTTTTTCACAGCAGTCAGCTCTGAGTTCAATTACATGGTGACTCGCAGTAGTGGGATCCAATGCCCTTCTCTGATGTGTCTGAAGACAGCTACAGTGTACTCATACACATAAAATAATTTTAAAAATCTAAACAGAAAAAAAAAGGCCTAAGAAAATGTAAATGGGCTAAGAGAAATACTAACTGTTGGGAGAATATGGTGTCAAATTTTAATTTAATTTAATTTAATTATAGCTCTCTTAAATTAATGACTCTTGTAGACTTGTACACTCATCCCATATCTACCTTTCCACAACCTCTTCAGTCGGGCCAGACTCTTGACTGCCCCATGGACATATTCTTAAACTTATGTGTTCACATCTCCTTTAGACATCAACTTCTACTGACATTCCCATTTAAGTCCCCTGTTAAGTTTAGCTCCTGCACCAAGCCTTTAACTAATTTTATCTTCCAGGACTTAGACAAGATCAGGCTGTCCAAGGCAACACAACATCATCTACATGACATTGTCATCTGCAAATGTGCCAGGCTACATTCATGGTTATTCTAGGACATATGCAGTCAGTGGGTTGTGCACACCTGGACTATGTGCTCATGCACTGTCATCTACCTTTTATCTCAGCTGGATGGAAGTCTTCTGTGGACAGGATCCCAGCCCGTGTGTGTGTGTGTGTGTGTGTGTGTGTGTGTGTGTATGAATTTGTGTGTACAGACCAGAGAACAAAACTTGGGTCTTATGCTCAGAATTTTGTTTCTGATACAAGGTCTCTCCTTTGTCCTAGAGCTCTCTGATTAAGCTAGGCTGCCTGGCCAGAGAGTCCCTGTAATCTGCTTGTGTCAGTCTGTCCAGTACCATGCCTGGTTTTTCCATATGGGTTCTGGGATCAATGTCAGGTCCTTATAAGCATAATGGCAAGCGCTCTACTGATGGTACTCTCTGAAGGTGCAGAGTCTGGCACTTCCATATTCCCAATCTCATTTCCATGACAATGCTGGATTCTTACTGTGCTGGCTAGTTTTGTATCAACTTGACACAAGATAGATTCATCTGAAAGGAGGGAATCTCAATTCAGAGATCGCCTAAGATCAGGCTGTAACTGAGCCTGTAAGACATTTTCTCAATTAGTGATTGGGAAGAGAGAACCGGCTCTATGTGAGTGGTACCATCCCTGGGCTGGTGGTCCTGGGCGCTATAAGAAAGCAGACTGAGCAAGCCATAAGGAACAAGCCTGTAAGCAGCATCCCTCTGTGACCTCAATATCAGCTCCTGCTTCCATGTTCCCGCCTGGTTGAAGTTTTTGCCTTAGCTTCCCTAAATGGACTGTGACTCAGGATCTGTAAGCCAAGCAAACCCTTTCCTCCCTAAGTTGCTTTTGGTCATGGTGTTTCATCACAGCAACAGTAACCCTAATGAAGATATTTATCATCCATTCAGTAATTTGTCATTCATGGATTTAAGTATATTTAATCAGGATTTTTGCATATGCATGGTCACCAACTAATAACTTTGCAAGGCTTTTAACTGTTCCAGGGCAGCTCATTCCTTCGCCAGTGTCTGCAGCCACTAATATCTGTGTCACATCCATGGGAAGTTCAATAAACTTGGGGAGCTTACAGACTATAGTGAACACAGGCAGGTTGATAAGTAATCAGTAACTCTTGTGATATATGTAGGGGAGGATGTAGGAGTTACAGAAGTGGCTCGTGGTTGGTAATGTTTAAATTGCAGAATGAGCAGAGCTACCTGGGAAATGGGTAGAGAGGAGGTAAGATGGGAGAGAATCAGGCCATTTCTAGATTGATGACTTTGAAGAATCATTTGTCATGGTTCGAATATGCTTGGCCCCAGGGAGTGACAATATTTGGAGGTGTGGCCTTGTTGGAGTAGGTGTGTCACCATGGGCGTGGGCTTTAAGACTCTCATCCTAGCTGCCTGGATGTCAGCATTCTGCTAGCAGCCTTCAGATGAAGATGTAGAACTCTCCACTCCAACTGCACCATGCCTGCCTGGATTCAGTCATGTTCCTGCTTTGGTGAGAATGGACTGAACCTCTGAACCTATAAGCTAGCCCCAATTAAATGGTGCCTTTTATAAGACTTGTCTTGGTCATGGTGTCTGTTCATAGTAGTAAAACCCTAACTAAGACATCATCAATAACAACAATCCTGGGGATGAAGAGGTTCTGAACTATGTGGAAATGGTTTAGAGAAAAGAAATAATGTTTGGACAACTGTGGTCTTTGAGATAACAGTAAGAGATGAGAGAGGTCATCGGCATGTTGATTTCGTGGAATGGAATAACCCTGCGCAATGACAATGGGGAAGAGTCCATAGACACCAGGACACTCATACAGAGTGATTATTTTTCTGGGAGAATATTCAGAGTGAGAAAATGAGAGAAAAGTCTCTGAGGTAAAAAGGGAAAGGCAGCAGGAAACAGAATAAGGTAGGAAAGCCCAGAGCTCCAGGTTCTCCAGGCCACATGTTATGATAACTTAGAATGGATCGTTCAAAGGTTCACCACATAAAGCTACGGAAGATTCCCACAGATACAGACGAAGGTCGCTGTGAGCATGACATTTTATTTGCATTGGAAGTGAGTGGATAAAATGTATTTATTTCTAGCGGCCGGAGAGCTTGCTCAGTGGTGAAAAGGATGCTACTGGGTCCTTCCCTACTTAGAGTCTGTTTTAGGTGCTCATCCCACCATGGTATGAGAGTCTCTTGCAGCATTAGCACTGTCTGAATGTTTCTAGTTCTGAAGCTGAATCTCCTATCTGGATTTGTCGTTGACTTCCAGGTTCACACAGGTAAATACGAGATGCCCATGTGTCTGTCTAATCTGACTCTTTCCATGCATTTCCTTTCTTGGAAAAATTCTTTTCAGTTCGAAACCTTTGTGGTCACCCTTCGCTTCCTTCTTCATCATTCACCGCTGAAGCCTGTTGGCTCCACCTTTAAAAGTCACTCAGAATGTGGTACCTCAGCACTTCATTGCTGCCACTCTGTCAAGTCTTAGCATCTCTACCTGAAATGACCCAATGTTTTTGGATTGGCTGGCTTTAATCTATTCTTGTTTTTATATATATATATTATATATTTATTTATTTATTGTGCATTGGTGTTTTGTCTACATGTATTCCTGTGTGAGGGTGTCTGATCCTGGAGTTACAGACAGCTGTGAGCTGCCATGTAGGTGCTGGGATTTGAACCCTGGGCCTCTGGAAGAGCAGCTAGTGCTGCTAACTGCTGAGCCATCTCTCCAGTCCCAGTATATATTTCCATAAGGACTTTTTGCCATTTGACTCCCTATTTTTTTTCCAGGCTATTCCTATCCCTGTGACCTCCAGTCTGGTCTTGGAACATGCTAAGCTTGCTTGTTCTGCTTGCTCATCCCTCTTTCTAAGCACATGACTTGCTCCTCTACTTCCTATAGTCTACATTTAAGCTTCCCTTTTCAGTGAGAACTTCCTGGGCACCAGCAGTTCCCTACACCCCATTCCCAATGCCCCTTCCTCACCTGCTTTTCTTTTCAGGACGTAATCACTTCTAATGTGCAGTAGAATTGTGCTTCTTTGTTCACAGTTCTTTCTGCGTCCACTTAAAAAAAGCTCTATACTTGCTGTGTATCTGTGAGACCCACTTGCAAAGGGTTTGGGCCCAAATGGGTAACAAGCAATATGAAAAGCTCAAGTACCAAATGAAGCCTCGATGATAAAATAAAACACCCCATTCAAAACAGGCTAAATGATGTCAGCTGAACCGAAGTCAACACAGTTGTATTTAGGTGGTTCGTTTCAGTGGCAGGTGATAGGCAAGAGTTCACACTGATCAATTTATTAAAAAGGAGATAATGAGTTTAGTATTCTCAAGAGTTAGAGGACAAGGGGCTGGAGAGGTAGCAGCTCATCTGGCAAAGAGCTCCCCTGGCAAGCATGAGGACCTGAGTTCAAGCCCCCAGACTTATGTGAAAGTCAGGCATAATGTTATGCCCTTGTAATACCAGCACTTGTTCCAGTATTGGAGAGTTCCAGGCCAGAGACTCTGTCAACTAGAAAAGTAGATCATGCCTAGGGAATGTCAATTAAGGTTGCCCGTGCTCACCCAGGTGCACACCTGCATCTTCATGAGTACGCAGACACACAGACACTTTGTTGCACACAAGTTAAGCTAGGCATAGTGGGGCACTCCTGTAATCCCAACACTTCAGAAGTAGAGTCAGAAAGATAGAGTTTGGGGTTACCCTAAGCTGTACAGTGAGTTAGAGGCCACTCTGAGTTTCAGAAGACCTGGTCTCAAAAATGACAATGCAAAAAAGAGTCAATGATTATGTTGTGTCAAAGAAGAGAAACTGGAGACCAGAAGCATGCAATTCATGTCAAATTATCTTAACTTTCTTTTTGAAAGTTTAGTCAGTTTTTCCAAAGGAAGTTAGCTATGTAGGAACAGAAACATAGCCAAGAAGACATTTATGTGTATATATACACACATGCATGTAAGTGCACACATGAACACATGCACACACACATACACACACACACACACACACACACACACACACGCGCACGCGCGCACACACACACGTGCACAAACACACCGAGGGAAGGAGAAAATGGCTGTGATGTTTCTGTTTCTGGCTTATTGAATAAAACAAGGCATTTAGCTTTAAAAGCTGGTGACAGGACGGGATTTGACTATGGTCATTCATGTTCAGAATGATAACATGGAGACATACTTTCTTGCCCTCAGAAGATATTTCCCTCTTCCTCTTCACATTTCTACCTCCTATTTGCCTGAGAGGTCTGGGACTTGGGACTGAGGAACATGAGCTGATACAGAGGCCTTCTAACGGCACAAACTGAAGTCGGAGACATTGAACACGGCGCTTAAAGAGGCTGTTATTTCATCATGAGTTTTGTAACTCTGTAGAAGATACTTGAGGAAATTAGTATCTTATACATAGATGGGTATGTTTTATTTCTTCAGCAAGGGTTTTGTAAGAGGGCTAGAAGCAGTTTTATAAAAAAGAAAAATTAGGAGCTTGCCATTAACTTGATGTCGTACTAGACAAACAGGAGTCTTCTTACAGTCATTCAAAAGACCCTCCCACATAAAACTGTTACCTCTCAGCCACTCTGTTTTCTTTTAAGAGGTCACACTCTGTCTTTCTAGGTCAATTTCTACACCTTTTTTTTTTCCTTTCTAAGCAGATAATGGAAAAGAAGTGGGAGTAAGTACCGACTTACTATCAAGTGAGCAACATAGAGATAAATTTGATAAATTTGAATGTGAATATGCATTTGTCACAGGACTTCTGTTGGAGGCTAGAATGCTTGCTCTGGGTTATTCAGGAGAATATGAACTTCTTAAAGCAATGATAGCAGCAATAGACACTCCTTTCTACAATCCAGACTGGTATTCAGGAGCATGGTCATTGGCTTTATTGCTACAGTTGCATCTACAGTCCAGACTCTCATTCAAAAGCATGGACATTGGCAATGTTGCTACAGTGGCATAAATAGTTTTTCTTCCTTTTATATATCTCATTCAGTTAGCGACTGCTTGCTTGTTGCATATTTTTGTAGCTTACTAGAATTAACTCATAGTACAAGCATAAGAAACTTTAAAACCCTGTATAGTAACAACTGAGAGATACATAGTTGATCTCTCATTTACTTAGAAGTCAAACATTTTAAATGGTACTAATTCAATATTTTTCCCCAATCTATTCTTTGGTAAAGGCTTTAAAAAGCGAGTTGCTTTCTCCATGACCCACATCTGATAGTTTGAAACTCTTAAGATACAGATGAGTAAGTTTACACACACTTCCTGAAACTGTCTTTCTTTAATTGTAAGGGCAACGTGGCTGCATATGGATATGTTTCCAGTTAAAGAATATAAACACAAATACATGTCTATGTTTCCTTCACAAGTTCCCCCAATCCATTGTAATCTTCTCTTTCTTTCCTCGTTTTCCTCGTCTTCTTCCTTCTTTTCCTCCTCCATACCGTATTTGATGGCATATATAATTTGTGTCCCGATTTCTACATTTGTTCTTAAGGAAGGATTCTACATGTGTTCTTTCATGCCTTCTCCATTTTTTCCTGCTCTATGGCCATCCACTTAATACAATTGATGATGGACTCTGAAGAAACATCACTCTCTCATTGTTATGGGAACCAGACTATTTTCTCTTATATTATGATTCTCTTGAATAGTTATTCATTCATCAGCATATGCTAAATATTGGCAGGATCAGGGTAAATGTACAAGAGTCTTAAGCTCAAGGAGGCAGGAGCCAGGAATAAGGGGGCTGAAGACTGTATTAAAATACATGTGATCAGTGTCATCCGTAGCAATGCCTACGAGAGAATAATAGTAAAGAGATCAAAGGAAGGCTGGGGTTGGAGAGAAGGAGCTGGCAGTGCTATCTGAAAGAAACTCAGAAGACCTTTTGCTAGTGAGCAGCTAGCCTGAGGGAACAGTATGGTGTGTAATAGTCCCTGCAGGGACAAGTCATACACAGACCATGGATGACCATGCAGGAAGTGACACAAACGAAAGGGGGGGTGTATTTTGGAGAACTCAAGCCCATGTCTTCTGTAAAACAGACAGCCATTGCTTATCTGTTACTGGAAGGTGTCATGCACATAGGCTGGCTGATGTTGGCAAATCTTCCATTTTTGACCAGAATATAGAAATCCTGTAAAATGCCTTAAAATCTTCAGGCACTCAAAGGTTCAAATAAAGCCCATGGGCTGGATGGATCCACTGAGCTCCAGCTACCCTTCTTGGTCACTATCAGTCTCAGATGGGTAGTTCTGAGTTTTCAAATAAGCATGGTCTGAGGATGAGAGAGTTGGCAGAAAACTGTAGAAGACAGAGTTGGAGGGGTAATTTCAGAGGTGCTTTTATGAAAGCCCTATTATATCTATATTGACAGTTTACATTTTATTCAAGAAGTGATTACAACAATAAAATGTTA
Organism: Arvicanthis niloticus; assembly: GCF_011762505.2. NCBI lineage: Eukaryota > Metazoa > Chordata > Mammalia > Rodentia > Muridae > Arvicanthis > Arvicanthis niloticus. The sequence goes on from NC_133438.1 coordinate 22,586,080, forward strand.
TTAAAATACCTAATCATGATAATTAGATTTATCTTAACTTCTTAAAAAACCATTAATTAATAGTAGTTACATTTTTTATTTAAAAATTTGAAATATACATTTCTATTCATAGAGGCAGTGGGCACAGGAGTATCTCTGGGGTGTGTGTGTGTGTGTAGCTACATTGTATATGAAGTGTTCAAGAACGAATTGAGCCATAGGATGACTTTGCCAGTCGTCATCACATGGGATTCCACAGAGTGTTGTATAAATGGGTTAATCGGCCAGAAGTTGCTGCCAGTAGACAGTGTCTAGAAGCTTCCCATTCTGAACAGAGAATAAAAGTTGGCCTTGACAAAACAGAAAGGAAGGAAGAGAGAGGAGAGAGAGAGAGAGAGAGAGAGAGAGAGAGAGAGAGAGAGAGAGAGAGAGACTCTGCAGGTACACACCTTCCATTCTTCACATGTAGGAGTCAGAGAACTACTTACAGAATCTGGTTCTCTCCTTGCACCATGTACTCTCAGGGATCTCGGGTCATCAGGCTCAGAGCGAGCACCTTTCCTTGCTGCTCCATCTACCTGGCTCTCCTTGGCTCGTCCACACTAGTATGATGTTTTCTCTATCATACATACTATTTTGCCTCTTGGGATGAACATTAATATTGCTATTGGTTTACTTTTATTTTGTCTACTTTTCAAATAGGTTGAATTTATTGAGCTTCTGTATTTGGTTTTTTTACTTTCATTGAGTTTATTGTTTTTACACTAGAGACTTACTCTTTACTTCTTAGTTTTTCTTGTTTTCTAATGTGGCCATAACTAGTGCTTACAAATTTAGGTGTAGTGTTGTGACTATTCCTTTATTTATAAAAATTTTAAAATCAGTTACCTTGTATTTTGACCAGAGATTGAAACGGGGACTCCAAATTTCATACTTCCAGTTTTCTCAAGGAGATGTATGTAGCCAGAAAACATGATCGCTATATTTCTTCCCTGAAATATTTCAGGTTTATTTTGGCACTATATGGTCCAGTGTGTCACACATGTTGAATGTGTCTGAGGCTTTGTTTGTCTGTTTCTCTGGTCAGTAAGGGTATGAGGGTATGTTAGCCAGGAGAGATAGATAGATAGATAGATAGATAGATAGATAGATAGATAGATAAGACAGAAGAGAGAGGAGAAGAGAAAGAAGGAAGCAGGGCAGGCACCAGAGGAGCTATCACACATTTAGTGATGCAACACGTACCTGTTGTGCACAAAGCCCTGGATACCATCCTAGCTCTGAATTACTCACACAGAACAGAATTCGACATTCACAGGTAAAATCAAGGCATCAGAAAGAAGCTTTACCTTTAGTATGCAGATAGGGTCAGAGGAGTGTGGTTAAGCTGTAGCCCAATGTCTACCTCTGATCGTGGCTACTGATACTACTTTGGCCATGGCTGTCTACCTTAGGTCACCCCTACCACTCCCTTCTCTCTATTCAGTGAGGTTTGGTAATGAGGGGCTGTAAAGGAAAAACATCATTATTTCCCACCACCACCTCTGGGCAGGCACAGGGCACTGTCATAGCTGTGCATAGCAGTTCTGAGCCTAAGGGCCAACAGTGTGTTTTTAGGATATTAATCCTAAACTTGAATTTTGGTGATTTACAGCCTTGTGCATGAAGGAACGTGGATTATACTGGTGTTAAATCAAATAGGATCAGGCATAAATTATATAAAAGTGTTATCCTCTGCTTACACAGACAATCACAGCATGCATGTAAAACCCAAGCACAAACACACACACACACACACACACACATTAATACACAATACACACACCCCACATACCTTAGAGCTTATGAAGGTCTCTGCCTTTCCACAGGCTCAGATTGGCTTTGGGGTCACAAGTTAACAGCAACAACTAAAATTGGACTCTGAAATTTTAGTTGGTATAGGTCTTGAAAATGTCACCTCAAGCTTCTATGAGGCCAGAAGAAATGAAATAGAAAAAAGTCACCTAAAAAACGCAGAAATCTGGATTGTAAGCATTGAGATAAATCTCACAGCATTGCGATAAGCTTCACAGAATGTGCTTGGATACTTCTCCATCCTGCAGACAGTCTCTTTGTGAAGAGGGGTTGGGTCTTGCCAGTGTGTACTAAGATTTTCATGAGAAATTATCGCTAACTTACTTTTATTAGTTAAAAATTACAGTTTTAAAATAATCACACAGCTTCTTTATACCTTTTTACTGTTTCAATAATAACAAATCCCTTATATTACAAGACTGACCATATAAGAGATAGTCTTTAACTGGATTTTTATTTTCATTAGTTTACAAGTAAGGGGATACTCACTCGCTAACCCTAAAATGTGACACTGTTGGTGGAGATATTAGCTGTCTTAAGCACACCTGATGAAATGGGAAATCCCTGGCCCCTTGGGCCTTCTGCGTGATGCACACTGGTGGCCAGAGAAAGGCATGCCCATGTCCACAGATGTCCACATGAAACAAAAGCTTCCATTTCCACTTTCACCCAAAAACTAGGGTGCGGGACAGATCCATAACTAGGGGAACTTTGCCACTCAGCTTTTTTGGTTTGCCAACTTCCTGGTTTTAACTTTCACCACTTTCATTATTGCTATCAAAGGCTCTGTCCTGGGATCAGTCACAGATTCCATTCCTCCTGGCGTGTGTTTGAAGTGATTGTTTCTTCCTCTCTTCAGTTATTCTCTGATACTCGGAATTTTTGTTATTTCTGTCAGCTCAGTCTGCCCGCTTCCCCTTGGGCCCTCTCCACACTCATTCTCAGGGAAGCTGTGGTTCTTCCATTTCAAGCACCATGCCCAGCTTTCCCTTTCTTGCTGAGAGAGGTGAGCCATCTACTGCCATTTTTTGGTATGACATTTGACACTGGAAAATTCTAGTGTCAGAGCAAAACCAAGTTCACAAAAATGGTCCTGAAATGCTGTTGTATGCATTTACAAATCAAGGGAAAATGGTTTTTCAAATGCTGGGGGTTTCCATTGTTTTCATTATTCAAGCATCACCTTGTTTAACACAAACGCTCAGTGGGAAGGAGGCAGAAAAGGCCCCTGAGGTGGTCAGAGCTCTGAGCAGAGACAAGCAACAGGCTCCATGCTCTAGGACACAGTAGATCTAGGACACATGGGGGCTTTTAAGAAGCATGGAAATGCTGCCCCCGCCCCTAAGAAATTCCAATTAAATGATCTAGGATGAAGCCCAAGTATTAGTACTCTTCAAAATTCCTCAGACGGTTCCAATATATTAGAGTTGAAAACGGTAAACATTTCTGAGGCATCTTGGTTCTTATACAATTTCTCATTTACTGAGTGAGATTGCATCTTTGGGTTTCTTACAAAAAAGTTCTTCGTTAGCCAATCAGAACTGAAAAACTCCTCCTTAACTTCTTGAATTCGTGAATAAGTGTGTAGAATGAATCAGAGAGACATGATTTCATCCAGAGGTCTGGTTTCTCTTTCTTGACTCTGTCAGCCTCAGCTACTGTGTTTCCTTCTAACACGGTGGCAGTAATGGCAAACACCTCTCAGGTGTGGGCAAGGATCAAGTGCCTGCTCCTAGCGCTTAGCCTCAAGCGTGGTGCCAGCGGCAGCCAGGTTGGTCTCAGAGAGGACAGAGCTATTACTGAGGCAGGGAACTGCATGGAACCACAACGACAGTGAACAGTGTAGAATCTGTCTCCAAGGTGTCTTTTAAGTTGTATTCAAGTCTGGCTTTAAGTTGGTAATGAGTTCTTTTTATAAAATTGCATTAAACTTTACTTAGTTCTTGACTTGTGATGCATAGCTAAGTAGTTTAACCAAATTTAACTTCAGTTTTACTGCCAAACTATGCTTCTACAACTATGACTAGGCCAGGGCACAGCCCACATGACCAGAGAAGACTAAACTAAATCCTCTTAGATGCCTGACCTACATGCAAATGACAGTGGACCAGTATGCTACCTATAGATCAAGAGATGCACAGTGCTGTATTTTTTCTTTTAAAAAGACATCACTTTCTAACAGTCTTTAAAGATTATTTTAAAGTGCTAAGAACAAATCTTTAAAGAAACTCTTTTAGTTTCCTTTTGCCATCTTCCAATTCTATTTGCATGGTTTTATCCACCTTCGGTTTCTCAGACCAGAGGGGCAAATTTTGCATTTGATACTTTCCCTTATGCACCAGGGTTTACTAATTAGATGCGTGGGCACCACCATTCAAGGCCAGGCCTTCCAAACCTCTGGTAACTCTGATTGGTCGAGCCTTGAACTTCACAGAGGCCTGAGGACTTAGTATATAGGTATTCCACCAAGGTCATTATTTAGTAGGGATTTTTGGCAAGCCCTTTCGATTTGCTAAATATCATGAGGATTATTTATAGGTTGATACACTTTTTTTTTTTTTTTACTGATGATGAATTAGTATTCAAGGACTGCAAATTGCATGTGTAGTATTAAAATTTCCATTTCCCCATACATTTATTTATTTACTCATTTTACATCCTGGTTGCACCTCTCCCCTAATTTCTTTTTTTCTGTTCTAGATTAAATTGATTTTAATGGGATATATCCAATTAGATCACATGATATAGTAAGATAAAATAAAAATAGAATTAGGGAGATGACTCAGTAGGGTAAAAGCACTTGCCACCAAAATCTGACAATCTGACTTTGGTCCTTGGAACACATGGAAGAAGCCACATGCCCTGGTGATCCCACATTCCCATTTTAAAGGGGATCGCAGAGGCAGAAGGGTCTGCTGGGAACTTACATCCATAGTGCAGTGGCAAAGACAAGAGAGTCTGCCTCAGAAACAAAGAAAAAGTATAGAACTAACTTCCAAAGGTGTTCTCCGACCTTCACGTGTTCACAGTGGCATGCATGAGTGCTCTCTCTCTCTCTCTCTCTCTCGCATGTACACACGCCACACATAAATTAAAAATTTAAAAATTAATTTGAAAATATGGTAATGTAATGAAGAAGCTACCCATGACCACACAAGGCATTGTCATGCATCCTAAGCTGTCTAAAGCCCGTGTGGGCATATTGTGCGTGCGGTTCTTTACATATGAAGCACTTGCTGCAGAGTCACATTTGGAGCAGTCTGATCTAGAGAACGCTCCTCAAAGACTGAGGACATGGCTCAGCAGTCGAATGCCTGCATAGCAAGAAGGGCCCTGGGTTTTAGCAGTAAGAAAACAGAAAAGAAAATGTTTCCCTTTTCTTTTTTCTTTTTATTTATTTATTTATTTTCAAAATGTTAAGATTTTATATTTACAAAGCTTCTTCCTGTTGTACAGAAAGTAAAAATGTTGTTACAATCGCAGTGGAACTGGCAGCCAGGACAGTCAACTCACCAAGCACAGCTGTCACAACATGGCAAGAGTCTTACACGAAAACCTAACAACGTTTACAATTTTGTTGGGGTGAAGTCCCCAGGCTTGGTGGTGGGTTACCAAGGGGCTAAACGGGGGAAGGCAGAATGTCTCGGGAACTATTCTTTGGTTCTTTGGGTGGGAGGTGGGGGTGTCCTGGGGCTTGTGCCACAGTTACCTTTTTAAAACAGCTACCAAATCTATGAGCGGTCCGACCAATACTCAACAGTTCTGTTTCTTGCAGGTTGTTCCAGGTCTTAATCATGTTCCCCTTCATCATCTGTTTCTCACTTTCTCTTTCACCTTTCCTACCTTCTTCCTCCTCTTCATCCTCATCCTCATCTTCATCTTCATCTTCATCTTCATCAACTTTTCCATTTGGGTCCAGTCTCTTCTTCCTCCCCACTGACTTCATCTTCTCCCTCTACATCCTCATAAATGTTTTTTTTATTAATTAATTATTCTATTTATTTACATCTCAAATGTTGTCTCCCTTCCTAGTCCCCCCTTGCAGAATTCTTTACTCATCTTCCTTCCCCTCCACCTCTGAGAGGGTGCTCCTTCACCTCTGAGAGGGTGCTCCTTCACCTCTGAGAGGGTGCCCCCTCCACCTCTGAGAGGGTGCCCCCTCCACCTCTGAGAGGGTGCCCCTTCACCTCTGAGAGGGTGCCCCCTCCACCTCTGAGAGGGTGCCCCCTCCACCTCTGAGAGGGTGCCCCTCCACCTCTGAGAGGGTGCCCCTCCACCTCTGAGAGGCTGCCCCTCCACCTCTGAGAGGGTGCCCCTTCACCTCTGAGAGGGTGCCCCTCCACCTCTGAGAGGGTGCCCCTCCACCTCTGAGAGGGTGCTCCTTCACCTCTGAGAGGGTGCCCCTCCATCCAGCATCCCCCTTCTCTGGGGCATCATGTCTCTACAGGACTAGGAACATCCTCTCCCACTGAAGCCAGACAAGGTGGCCCTTGTATGCTCTTTGGTTTAGTTTCTGGGAGCTCCCAGACTGTCCAGGTTTGTTGAGGTTGCTGGTCTTCCTATGGGGTTGCCATCCACTTCAGCTCCTATAGTCCTTCTCCTAATTCTTCATGGGGGCGGGGGTGGGAATCCCTGACCTCAGTCCAATGCTTGGCTGTAACTATCTGCTTCTGTCTCAGCTGGCCTCTCAGAGAGAATGTTTCTTCAACAAAGCATTCCTGGGTATAGTAGTGTCGGAGAAGTGACTTTCACTTCATGACGAATCAGCTTTGGAGAATGAGGTATGATGCCCAGATACTCAGTCAGTTGTCACCATGTAAAAGTTATTTGTTATTTGTAAGGTAAGCACTGGGAACACACCATAAAGAGCAGCAGACCCAACTTGGCCTGCCAGAGCTTGCCCTCTAGGAAAGGAGACAGACAGTAATCAGATGATCAATTGAACAAGTGTCAAATTATACCTGTGACATATTCTACAAAGGAACAAGGCACGGCGAAACAAGAGTCTAGGATTAGGCACTTGACCTGACTGGTGGTGAGGTCAGAAACGGCTTGTCAATAAAAGTCGGGGTTGTACTGAGAACAGATGGAGGAGTAGTCACTGAGTAGTTGAAAAGGGAGGAATGAGCAGAAGGAACAGAAAGCGTGGCAGTCCTGGTGCACGAGGAAGCAGAGCCAGTAAAAGGAATTGAAAGAAAGCCAGGTGGCTGGGCCAGTCACTGAGTGGGCTAAGTGTGTGAAGCCAATGGAGCACTGGAGCAGGCCCATATTTATATCTGAAAGCCAGTCTACACACATGCCTTCCCAATTGCCCATTTAGTGACATTTAGTTTATGGGTCAAAGCTGGATGGGGTGGGTTTATTTACATTATAGGAATTGGTCGACCCCTCTTTTCTGGGTCAGTTATTCTGTATTAGACAATGTGAAGCCACTTCTAGAATCAGAATATGACATGGTCTAGATCTGAGATTTGCAACAGGGAAGAGATATACATCGAGAGAAAACAATCCTGACTCCTGGTAACTATCAGACAGCCAATAGGTTTGAAGGATGCCACCTGGTGTTCTGGCTTTAGCATCCAGTCCTCTCCTTTACTCTCTTCCCTTCTTCCTTGGTATTATTATAAAAACTGGGGTGGAAATGGGTAGAGATTAGGGCTTGGTGAGCCCTACGAGGAGAGACCAGCAGTGAGTACAATCCAGAAGTGGGTATGTGTGCTTGGTGCTGATGTTGCTTTGAGAAGGATTGGTGATGGGTGATGTCCTGATAGAGTGGGTAGAGGACAGACAGCAGGGCTGCAGGATGCAGGGTGCATACAGAATACCTACTCAGTGGCCAGCTTCCAGTGAGAATAGAGGATTGAACAAGAGTTCAAACTGAGAGCCAGCCAGAGTGTTGGGAGGACATGTCGGGTCTCTCTGGGGGAGGGCTTAGTTTTTCACATTTGGTGTTGGTGTTTGAATGGTTTTGTTTATGAAAAGAGAAAGACAGTGGAGATAGCAGAAAGGCAATGAGCCTGGGCCTCAGTGCAAGGAGGATTCGAGATCTTTGAAACGATAACTTGGCTTCACTTTAGACCATATGCTGAAGCAGATTTCACTTTGGTAACCAAATGTCTTGGGTTTTTATTCTGTGTTGTTTTACAGAGATGTGATGTTTTCCCTTGGCAATGGTGGTTTTTTTTTTTTTTTTTTTTTTTTTTTTTTTTTTTTTTTTTTTTTTTTTTTTTTTCTGCCATGAGAAGGAGAGACAGCACCTTTCCTGCTGCCATGATTAAGCCCAGTTCTATTTACAATCTTCTGTTGAGATTTCATTCTTCCAGGGCAGAGTCCTTGGCATAATTAAATGAGACTCTTATCCCTACCCTGCCCAGATCTGGAACCCTGGACACAGGCATGTTGCTGCAGGCTTCCTGCCCATCAAGGTTACAGTCTGCTGGGCACAGCCCACCCTCCTGGGCACAGAGAAGACTGAGGCTGAAAATTTGTCTCCTATCTCCTCCTTCTGCTCTAGCCCTCTTCCCTGTCTTTCTCTTTTCTCCTTCCCCACTCTTCCCCTTCCCTTCCTCTTTTTTTCTTCTCCCTTTTCCCATTCCTCTTCCTCTCCTGGCTAAATCTCCCCGTGGGCATAGACTCTGGAGACAAGAAATCTTTTTGTGATATTTTAATGTGTAGAAAAAGCTGCTGGGTTGGGGGGGGCTGCATCGTCCTTAAGAAAATACATAGCCAGGGAAAATTCAGCAAGCTTTTTCCTTTAGCCTCAGACACTTCCCAAACCCACAGACCTGCTTAATAGATAAGATTTAATCTGTTATCCTTCCCAGAGCCATTTGTATTCACTGGAGGAAAAGCACTTAACTAGAGAAATCATACTGTTAAAGGGAACAGAAAAAAAAAAAATTTTTTTTTCTGCAAAAGGGGCCTCCCTAACCCTTTTGAGATCATGTGACTCTCTTGAAGGGCTCTTTCTGGAGACCTAAGAGAGCAGAAACAGAGGCTTTCCTGGAGTGGGGAGGTCCCTTTAGAGTTAGTTCTGCCAAATCAAACCCTCCTTCCATACTGGCTATAGTGTATCTCTGTATTGAGAGACACAGATACAGACTTCTTTAAAACATGAAGCTATCATATTTAAGTGGAGAAATACTATTTAATAACATATTATTACCTTTAAATGATATCACTTATTTAAAACATGGAGAAAAAGGAGCTATTCTTCCCCACTTAAGACTAGATTGACAATGACCTTTTGGAGTGGTTGAAATTAGGAATCCATTGATGGCCCCTGTTAAACTTCTTTTAACCATGTGTTGCCCACCAACAGCGGCCTCAGTGTTCATCTCTTAGAGCTCTAGAATAAATTTAAAAATACAAAACAAGATACACAAGCTGTGTCTATCGTTCCTGAGCAACGGGCCCCAGGACTTACACACTTTTGTCTTTGAACAGATCTAATTCGAATAAGAAGAAATTTCCAAATGCACCATTTGGATGGCTGGCTCTTGTTCACGCTGGTGATTGAGGTTGTAAGGCTTGGACAGGACTTTGAGACAGTTACACGGATGTCATAAGGTCAAGGCTGGGGCTGGGTTTGGAAATTTGATCTACTAATTGCAGAAATGAAGACCAGCAATCTGTGCAAATGGAAATGAAGGCCAATTAGACACGATTAACATGTAGATTCAAAAATAAGATAACACAGCATTCTACTCTGAGACTCTGCCAGTAGAATTTAACAAATTAAAATGAAATGCAGTCAAGTCGAAACATCAGAAAAGCAGGTTATGCAACATCCTGCAAGCGACTCGAGACCTGCTTAATGGATCCTCATACTTGGGAGATGGATTCCCTCAAACAGTAGTTTTTCTCTGGCTTGAGACCTGACCGGCTTCCCGAAAGAAAGGACGTGCCCAATACATGGGGACATTTTAGTTCATTCAAATAGCAAGCACAGGCTCATATATAAAGTTTTAAAGGTGCCCAAAGCTTTCCCTTGTTGTTTGCATTTAACAATACTTTTACAAAGGATCCTTCGAGATCTACTTTAAAAGAGCCACTTAGCTATGTATTAAATATATAAATGTTGCGGCCATAGGAGTAGGTGATTGGAAAATAGAAGACCATAATTCCCGAGTTGTTTTTAGGTATCCCCTGCGCCGTTCTCAAAGTTTCATTTATACAAAGCTTTAGGCTTTTAGGGTGCAAATTAAGCCTTGCTTGAGGGCAGCAAGATTTACTTAATGACTATCTGCAAATCACTGTAGGAATGTTATTAGAGTACAGAGAAGTCAATGCTGGCTGCCAGGAGAAAGCTGCCCTAGCTGCTGGCTTTGATCTCATCAGACCTCATAAAGTCCGCTCAATTTCTGCCTCCTGTTTTATAGGGACTTTCTTCTGCGGTGAGCAAAGCCCAGTACAGACATTATCTAATTCTTCCTCGTAACACTCGAGTGAGGACAGGTGGGGCTGCAGTTATTACTCCCCAGCCCATTCTACATGTGAGGAAATAAAGTACAATGTTTGGTGAGTTTCCCAAGGTCAAATGGCAGTTGTATGACAGAGGAGAGGGTTCTTCCCAGGGTTTCCCATAGCTAACCCAGAACCTGACAGATCAGACACTGGAGTCCCAGACTTTGAGCCAGAACGCTAACTTCACCCCTGTCTGTTATTAGTTTGTTGTGATATTGAATGAGAGACTGGTCCTTCTGGAGTGAATCTGCTCTCTAACATAGAGAAAGAGAACTGGTATAGTGGCTTGTACCTGCAATCCTGGCACTCTGGAAGCTGAGGCAGGAGGGTCAATAGTTCAAGGCTGGCTGGCTAGCTAGCATGTGGCACATAGCAAAATCCTGCCTCAGCAAGACAACAAAGAACAGCATTCAAGTGTGTGCCACAGAACACTGCCTGGTTAGAATAGTGCATTTCCAAGTAGTGACATATGAGAAGAAAAACCACAGCACATTAATGCCCCAGAGGCTAGAGTTTGTGACCATTATGTAGAAATTCATAATCTAAAATATGAAAACAGGTTACCAACTTACTTTTAATTTAATTTTATTTCAGTTTGGACTTAGTTCAATTTTTTATCCCTGTTTGTTTGTTTGTTTGTTGTTGGTTTTTTGCAGAAGTCAATGGTTTCAATCCAGTAAAGACATACATAGGTGCCCATGGCCTTGAGTCTTTCTGTCACCTTTTAGTTTATGACTCTAAGTTAGACACAGTCATTAATTCCTGAGACTCACTCAAAGCCTCACCTGCGATCCAGAACAAGTATCTCACTGCCACAGGGCTGTCACTTCCTTCCTGTCTCACTCTGGCCTCACCTCGCTTTATCTCCTGCATTGCCTGTGGGGCCCATGATAAGTCATCCCCACCAGACACGGTTGCTGCCACCAGGCATGATTACCACCAAGGCTGAGATCCCTTGCACAGCTCTGTGTTCTCTGGAGCTTTCCAATTACAAACTGCGACAGAGCAGGAACAGAGGGTGGTGATATTTCTGGTCTCCATGGAATATATCTTCCGAGGACTCCATTTGTGTCAAAGGTTTTACTGTGACAGCCTCAATACCAGCACAGCCCTGATAGACTAAATTAGAGGCAATATTAAGGAGCAATTATCATGTGACAGTTGGAAATTCCTCTTCTCTGAGCACTAGGTCTCCGTAGAGAAGAAGCCACAATAGCAGTAAAAACACAACCCCCAGACTACATTTTAACTATATCATGCTTGTCTCAATTGTTTTGTTTTTAAGAAAAAAATTTTTTTCTCCCAGGTGGTATTTCAAACTTTAGTGCTTGTGATTCCTGAGTCAAATATCAGCATAACTTCATTGCCTTAGTGAAATATTAACTGTCAAGTGAAAAAAAATAAATTAAACTTTATCAATTTCATCATGTTTTTAAGGTTATCAATTTACTCAGTGTTTTCTACAAGGCATATGGACTTCTGAACTCAGTTTATTCGGTGAGTGGGTGATCTTGCAGTGGACATCTCCTCCTGTCCATCAATTACAGGAGAATGAAAATAGAAATGGAATGCTTGTTGATCTGAGATGATACAGCACTTCTGAGATTGAACAAGGTCTCTCTTTCTAGATGTCTACATTTCACGATTTATATGCCACCTTTTGTGGCGGGGCACATTAACTTATGTTTTTCTTTTCCTTCTTACCCATTCCTTCGGTTGAATATCCAATTCACATCTGGAGATAAGCCATGTACAGATCAAAACCTGAGATTAACTGGTAGTTTTTTGTTAAAACGTGAGAAACAATAAATTTTTTGTGTGTGTGGCAGGGGGGACAGTTAAGGGCAGTACTCAAATCTGAATTGTTTAATTTTTGTCTGGTATATGTCTAAAATAGTTATCTGATTTTTTTTTTTTCGAGACAGGGTTTCTCTGTGTAGCCCTGGCTGTCCTGGAACTCACTCTGTAGACCAGGCTGGCCTTGAACTCAGAAATCCGCCTGCCTCTGCTCCCAAGTGCTGGGATTAAAGTCGTGCGCCACCACCGCCCAGCGATATCTGACTTTCTTTCTGAGATTTTTTTTCTCTTACAGCAAAACTGAGAAAAGAGCAGAGCTCCCATCCAGCCTACGACTCCAGGTGTGGGTAGCCTCTCCCATTGTCCACAGCATCAGAGACAGGCATTTATTACAGCTGGCAGGTCATTACCAACCGGCTGAGAGTTCACACTGGGCTCACTCTGGGTGTTGCAGATCTATGAGTTTGCACAGTGACATCGCCTAAAAGTTCTCTGTGGTGACATCAGTATTTCTCCTGCTTGCTCCCTCTGGTTCCAGAACTTCTAGTCATCCTACAGGCCCTATGGCTTTGTCTCCCAGGGTGTCATATACTGCAACCAGGCACTCTGGGACCAGGGTGTGGATGCAGTCCTGTATTGAGGGGGGAAACAAGATGATAGCTGGAGGTGGAGGGAGGGGAGATCTGGGAGGGAGAGAAGGGGGGGAGGAAATAAAGGGAAAGTATCAGGTACTAGAAAGGTACAGAGGGTCAGCAAATCAAACAAAAATGTGTAGCAGTGGGGGATGAGGAACTGAGAGTAGCCACTGGAGGGTCCCAGATGCCAGGGAAGCTCCCGGAACCCAACGGGATGAGATTAACAGAAATGAGCAGTGAAGGGGAGACAGAGCCTGCAGAATCCACCTCCAGTCGATAGGCACAGCCCCTGTCAAGGGCTGGGGCCACCCACCCATCTCAAAGCTTTTAACCCAGAAATGTTCCTGTCCAAAGGAAGAACAGAGACAAAAAATGGAGCAGAAAATGAAGAAAGGACCATCCGGGGAATGTCCCACCTGGGGATCCATCCTGTCTGCAGACACCAAACCCCACACTGTCACTGTTGCCAGGAGGTCCTTGCTGACAGGAACCTGGCGTGGCTGTACTTTGGGAGTTCAGCCAGCACCTGACCAATGCAGATCTGGGTGCTTGGAGCCAACCATCAGACTGAGCTCCGGGACCCTGGTGGGGGAGCTGGCTGAAGGACTGGAGAAGCAGAGGGGGATTGCAACCCCATAGGAAGAACAACATTGGCTGGCCGGACCAGCCAGTATCCCAGGGACTAGACCAGCAACCAAGGTGTGTACAGGGAGAGATCCATGGCTCCAGATACATATGTAGCAGAGGATGGCCTTGTCTGGCATCAATGGGAGGGGAGGCCCTTGGTCCTGTGAAGGTCTGATGTCCCAGCATAGAGAGATGTTGGAGGGGTGGGGAGGGAGAGAGTGGGTTGGTGGGGAAACACTCTCACAGAAGCAAAGAGGAGAAAGAAGAGGGAGAATGTGGGATGGGGGGTTTGTGGAAGGGTAACTGGGAAGTGGGATATCATTTGAGATGTAAACGAATGGAATAATAATAAATAATAATAATAATAATAATAATAATAATAATAATAATAAGACTGCTTCCTTCCTTTAGCGATGTGTAATATACCCGAGGTCCCTTTGCTGCACCAAACTTTCTTCCATTATCATGTGCACCACCATTTATTTATTCATTAATCTACGCACAGACGTCTTGGTGTCTTCTGAGTTTGGTCAGTTGGGAATAAAGCCACCACAAACATTAATGTGCAGAATTTTTTTTTGTGTGTGTAGACACACTATCTTTTCTGGCTTGAAATATTTAAAACATGGCCTACTTACTGTACAAGCATTAGAAGTTTGAAGGTTTCTGAGGTGGTGCCTGTCACTTTTCACAGAGCAGAATTTTTATAGCGCTCGGACATACAAATTAAGTCAACATCGCCATACACAGAAGCATGGCTAAAACTATAAGCTTTCAAAGAACTTCTGTGTCCAAACTAAAGTCCTGAAAAATATGAGATCTTGCTAGTTTCGTGGATTATCCTTAAAGTAGAAAGCCTGTTAAAAGAATCAAAGCGAATGCATCTCACCAAGCGAAAGTTTACCTCCCTAAACTTTTTTGAAGAGAAACTGTGCAAGACCGGAGGTGAGGCCTGGGAAGATCTAAATGTTCAAAATTAAATTAGTAATCCTAAACTTTCCAGAATCATCTTCCGGGCAAAGAACATTAGGGAAATCTGGGGGTTGTTCTAAAGTGAGATTTGACGGTTTTGCTGATCCCACCCTGAAGGATGTATACACAGAGGAAAAGGAGTGACCTATACAAGTGCATAGTCCTCTGCTGGTAGGTAGCCTGCAGGTAATCCTCTAGCTGTTACCTAAAGAAATAGTTACAGTGGCCAGACTCCTAACTGAAGGTATAATAGCTTAACCTTACTTCTTTTTTTCTTTCCTCTGGGCTTTTGACTAGCGAACCTTTCGAGTCTACACAGCAGAACCCAGTCACAGGAACTATACTGCTTGGCTAATTCTGAATGCCCATTAAGTCTGTCCCCAGGGCTGAGGAGGTGGTTCAGTCATGGAGTTCCCAGCACCTCATCAGATGGCTCACAACCACCCCTGACTTCCACTCCAGGGGCATCTGACACCCTTGGGCTCTGTCGGCACTCACTCTCACATACACATACCCACATAGATATGTACATATAATTTAAATAAAATTATACATAATGAACAATTTTTTAAAAAAAACCAGAAAGAAAAACCATTTCTAAGAATGAGAAGTTTATCTTTTTGGCACAGTCAAGATTCCTATCAGTACATGGAGTATAAAAGGGTTAAGGGGACCCAAGGAGTTTCAGAATGACTGTACCTTACAGGAATAGTGAGAAGATACCAAACACAGGAATCTGGGTGGGGTGAAGAAAGATTCTCTCTGTCTCTCTGTTTGTCTGTTCCTCTGTCTCTCTGTCTCTGTCTGTTTGTCTCTGTCCCTTTGTCTCTTTGTGTCTCCTTGTCTCTTCTCTGTCTCTCTGTGTCTCTCTCTCCTTCTTTGTTTCCTTCTCTCTCCCTCTGTTTGTCCCAGTGCAACATCTGTTAAAATCAAGTTACAGCCTGAGCGGCCGGGAAAGTACAGTGTAGCAGTCTCACAATTATCCCTGTTGTCTCTCCGTGGGAGAAGGAAGAGAAAGCATTTTTTTGTTGTTGTTGTTGTGTCTTATTTTGACTTTAAGGACTGTTTCAGCAAGTCCAGGAAGAGGAAGTCATCGATGCCAAGTTATCGCTGGTTCTGGTGGGTATTCCCTCTTGCTTTTCCCCCAGAGGTAGGAATTTCCCTACCTTTCTTCTGCCTTGCCACCGGCCCCCAAGAACACTGGGGAGCACACATGTCTTTGCTGAACTCTGACTCCCTTTTGGTGGGAATCATGCTGAGGCAGGGCGTTTTTTGGGTCACTGACTGTAACAGTTGAGGCAGAACTTCAAAGAACCTTTCCCTACCTCTTGGAGAACTGGGATTCTCATCTGATTATCTGAACGTCTAGTTATACAGAGATGGAGAATTTTATTTTGTTTATTATCATGGCTATGCTCTGAGTAGAACCTGAGTCCTTGTGCATGATAGCTAAGTACACATGCTACCATGGTATATTAGTCTCAGCAGAATTTTATAATCTTAAATAAAAGAATTTAAAAAAATAAACTTATAAGTTTATTTTTGTAATTTGAAGGCTGAAATGATGAGGTATTTTTATCCTTTGTTTGAATAAAATGGGATAAAATATAGGCATATTTATAATATCCTATTTTTAAGCACCCCATTCACTGACCATTGCTAAATAGTACTAAGTACTAATGGTTTCTCTCACCTGATATTATATTTCCTTTTTGGCTCTAAGATTCCAAAAACTTATTATGAAAACTATGGGGATTCCCCCCACTCCCAATTTTCAAAGATCATGGCAATTAAAGATAATTTAAATTCTGAGTAGTATAACTCTATGCTCACAGGATGCCTGTAGGGGAGTGTATTGCTGGGCACAGAGTACAGCTGTCCATTCTGTGTTAGTCGGGAAGCATGGGACTGTGCTTGTAAGAGAATATTAGTTCCACTCTGGGGTATAAACACCTGAGGGCTAAAGAAATGGGTGTATGTATCTTCAATTTTTTTATTTCTCTGACAGGGTTGGATGAGGCACTGGTTGGTGTTGCTATTCGCTGCTGATGCCTTGTACTCAGTTATGGCATGTAGGGCATTGAATTAATTCTATCTATGGATAAAATTTAGGTGTTTATCATGGCATGATACACACTTAAACTTTTAAAAGAGACTTTGCGTGTTTGTTTTTGTGTACATGAGTGCTTTCCCTGCATGTCTAACGTGCATGATGTGTATCCCTGGTGCCATTGGAAGCTGGAGGAGCATGTCAGTTCCTCTGGAACCAGAGTTAATGGCGGTCGTTGGCCAACACATGGGTGCTCTGAACTGATCCTGGGTTCTCTGCAAGAGGGGCAAGTGCTCAAACATTGGAGCCACTTCTCCAGCCCCACAATTATAGGTGGGCTAATGTATATGCATATGTGAGCACATGGCTGTAGGCATGCGTGCATGCGTGTGTGTTAATGTGTATATGGGCTAATGTATATGCATATGTGAGCACATGGCTGTAGGCATGCGTGCATGCGTGTGTGTTAATGTGTATATGGGCTAACGTATATGCATATGTGAGCACATGGCTGTAGGCATGCGTGCATGCGTGTGTGTTAATGTGTATATGGGCTAATGTGAGCCTCTAGTGGTGGGTCTCACTGTTTTTCTGTTTTTCTTTGTTCTCAAGACAAGGTCTCTCATTGGCCTGGGATTTACAGATTACATTAGACCAGATTAGACCAGATGGCTTCTTGTAGCTGCCTATTTCTGCCTGAGATTACAAGTGTGTGCCATGATATTTTTTTTTTTAACTTGGACTCTAGCAATTGAACTCAGTCCTCATGCTTGCTCAGTAAGTACTTTATTGATTGAGCTATCACCCAGTCTGTCTGCCTATCTATCTATCTATCTATCTATCTATCTATCTATCTATCTACCTATCTATTTATGACTTTGAAATCCAGAGCCTCCTGGTATCACCTCCCAAGTGCTGGGATTGAGGGTGTGTGTACCATTCCTAGCTACCATGATGATTTTTACATCCATTCAGACATTTGAAATTACTGTACGCTTTCTCAGGATTACTGATTCTAGAGGCACTCCACTTCATCCTGTACCCTGAGGCAAGTGCATCTTGGTCTCAGCTCCCGACCCTCTGTGTTACTATCATCCCATCTCTGGCTGCTGGGCCTGCTGACTCAGTGTAGAGCAGATGTTTGGATGCAGCTGCTGATGACCATAGGACGGTTCATCCTGGTGTAAGTCCAATGTGGGCCAAGGGTCCATAAAATGTACTTCATGACCTCTTCCAAGAGATGGGAAGAAAACACCATGACACTCCGAAAAATCGGCTCCTTATTGCTGTAAAAGCACCCGAAGAGCCCTATTTCTTTCTGTTTTGGTTTTCGTTGGTTGATTGTGTTTTTTTTTTTCTGACTGTGCACATACACACTATGTATTCCATCATTCCTCTCCCCATCCTCTCCAGTTTCTCCCCGACTCCGATTGGGCCACAGCCCAGTCTCTTTCCCTTATTTTCTAGCTTTGGTTTAAGTTGGTGCCCCATAGGATTTAACGAGGGCTGTCTGTGACCTTGTGTTTGGAACTCACCCTTAGAGATTGGTGGATCCAGCTAGTCTTACCACCTCAGGCCTCTGAGTCAGCCATATGACTTGTATGCTCAGTACTCTACTTGGTTCTTACGTTAGGGGAGAAGAGTATCGTTTCCTGAGATTTCTTTGAAGATGGAGTGAATTATTTCACACACCTTGACAAAGCTTCTCTATAGAGCTGCCCAAGGCAATGACTTATGTGTCAACTCTTACTAGAGGATACAGTTCCAGGAGGCAAGAGTGTAGGGGAAGACAAGCAAGACAGCCTTGGTCTGTTGCTACAAAGGAGCACTCAAGGCTGAACACTTAGAGCTCTATTTAAGTTCATCATTCTGGAGGCTGGGGACAGGTGGCTTTGCTTCCCAACATGGCAGAAACCGGGAGACGGTGAGATGAGGACACTCACCAAAGGGAGCTTACCTTTATGATGAAGCCACTTAGTGATGCATCTATGAGTAGATACATGAGGGACAGTAATACCCAATCACCTTCAAGAGGCCTCATCTCCAAAACCCTTAAAACATGAATCTGAAAACTAAGTTTTCAATCCATAAAAATTGGGGGACAGAGACAAACCAAACCCTTGTAAGTAAGAAGGGAGAGTCGGTAGGGAAAACTGGATTGATGTTTGTGCCTCTTTGTGTCACCTGGTGTGGTAACTACAAGGAAAAAGAATTATCTTGGCTCATGTTTTCTGGAAATTTGGCACATCACTGTGGTGAGATTATGGCAGTTCACGCACAGCCAGAACGCATGGCAGAGGGAATGTGGGCGTTCCATTGGCTTTCTCTTTTCCTGCGTTTACTCTACCCCTGCTGCAGCTCACGGGATGGGCCACCCACACTCACAATGGCTATTTTTCCTTCAGTTAGTCCCCTCTGACACCCAGACGCATGCCTTCCAAGTCAGTCAGTCTCTTGGGTGATTCTAACTCTCGACCAGCTAACAATGAAAATTAACTATCATACTTGGTATCACATGGCCTCTCTAAGAAGCTGCCTGAAGACATCTAGAAATGGACTCTCTGAGCGGTGAAGGAGCAAACAATTAATCTGCTAGCTCTTTTCTCATTTTCTCATTGGTTGAAGCCAATCCATGACAGTATAACCTGACCATGGTTTCAGTTGTAGGCTTTAGCCTCAGACAGAGTACGAAAGGTGTGTCCAGCCAGTGCACAGGTCCAGTGGTCTCTCCTACTCAGTCACTCTCTAGCACGAGGACAGTGAGGCTGGACTGCCCTTAATATTGTGAGCCACACCATTATAGTATAAATTCTTCTGAGCATCCACAACTTTACAAAGCAGCTGCCATCCCATCAGGAGCAATCGTTTGTGTTTGAGGCATGAGTTCCTTTTCACCCTGCCTGATCTTTGTGTGCCACACCTGACTTTGGGATTTTGTTTTGGTCATTTGAAGCTCACATTGAATGTCACCTCTCACAAAGTCCTGATGACTAAGATAGCTTCCCTCCCTCACCCTCAGATGAAGACACACGCATACACCCTTGAACTTTTTCCCTGCTTTTGTGGATAAAGTGATGGGGTGTGTGTCATGCCCTGTCGATGAAGACGTTTTGCGTTAGGAAGAGAAGGGCGTGAAGTGGGGCCCACGTCTTCTCTCACACTTTTCAGCCTGCAGTTCATACAGCCAAACCACAAGTGGAACTAATGTCTCACTATTGGCTTCCCATCACAACTGGCCTGTTATTAATTAGCTCACTCCCTGTGAGTGTCAAAGTTGGCTTATCCAGGGTGTGAAAAGGTGTTATTTCTCCACCTGTTTTTTTCACAATTTAAGTTTGACTGTGAACTCTTGGTTTATCTAAACTTACTGAGGGCTATTGAAATTTGAAGCAACAAAAAGCATGGTCACACTCTATAAGGGATCCTCTTTACGTCATTTCTCTGTCTTAGTTTCTCAGCACCCCTCTCCCGGGAACTTGTGTGGTGGCCGCAGCCCCTCCCTTGGGCTACCACGATCTCACCTCCTTATTGCAGGTTTTTGTATCATTTATGGTTTCTATCCTCTTTGGTCAACACATGTCAAGTTACTCACACATTTGAGAATTCACAAGACAGCCAGAATAGTACATGATTCAAAACTATTCGAATGTTTCCCTTGTTATCACCATTTCAGTTAACTTAGGGATTTTCTGGGAAAAACGTAATTGGCTGGCCACTTTTCTGATCTCTGTGTGGACAGAGGTCTTTAATGCTCCTGTTTCCATTCTTCCCCACTTACCAGGTAACTTCTTTGTAAGGGACAATGATCAGAGCTGGCATTGTTAGCTCACATTATAGAGAGAAATATGCCCAAAGTTTGGAATTAGTGAGCCATACCTGTTATCTAACTTCCCAGCTGGCAGGAGGCTCAGATGAGGGGTTGCAATTTCAGTATCAGACTGAACTGGATAGGGAATTTTGGACCAGCCTATGGTGCCTAGCAAGACACTGTCTCACACATCCAAATAGGAAGTAAACCACTAGTGTGGAGCAGAAGCCTCTGCTATTGAAAGGTCACCCAGGGTCTGGGTGGCCCTCAGCAATATGTAACCACATGAGATAAATTTCTACTTCAGAGTGGCCAGAAAGGCCCTCTTCTCTTAACAGGCTGAAGTCTCTACCTCCCTGTAATATTGGGCTTCTGGATCTCCTCTGTACTATAAGCTGTTCCATACCCGTCAACTAGTTACCAGTCGTTGTGAAAATGCAGGTCTCTATGCCTCCCCCAGCACAGGGCTTTTTGGATGAGTGTGTGTGTGTGTGTGTGTGTGTGTGTGTGTGTGTGTGTGTGTCTGTGTGTCTGTGTCCATGAAGCCTACACTCCCACTTTCTCTTCTCAGAAGCCAAGTCAGCAGGTCAATGTCATTCACACATCTTCCTCCTTCAGACAGGTGAGAAGGGTCTTTATCGATCCTCTGTCTTCTACATCATTTGTTCTCTGGACTGACCTCCCAAATTTTCAAATGGTCCCTCATATCCAATGGCTTCAAGTCTTATTATTTGCAAATGGAATTTCATTTAATTTTAATTTCTCCTAAAAAATGGATGTTCGAAACTGATTATAGCACCTCAGATGTGTACTGGCAAGAGATGGGAGGAAGGACGGAATAAAGGCATCAGCCTCCTTCTTTGGAAGGACATCATGCTTATCACAAGAGAAATGATTCATAAAAATCACATAATTATTTGGTTAAAGGAATTGTCAGTCACTGGCAGTTTACAGGGACTTGTTAATCACAGGCAGTTTACAGGGACTTGTCAATCATGGGCAGTTTACAATGTGAAGACCTGTGAAGTAGCTTAAACACTGTGGGATTTTAAGTGGGAAGCACCCCTGACATGGCTTGAACACTGGGTGGGGCAGAACTTCGAGATCTTAGTTGGCCAATTTTGTATTTTTGGTAGTTGGAAAGACTAAGTTAAGATAAATTCTTAGGGCAACAAAATCCAGAGGATGCTGATGGCAATGTTTCTGAGATTTCTTTGCTGTCTTAGAATAAGGTTCGGGTGAGATTTTAGTGAAGATTGTCTTTGGGAGGTTTTTGCTCGGTGAGTTTAACAGGCAATAACTGGTGTAAAGGAGGTCAGGTGGATGAGTTTACAGTGTGATTATCACCCAGTTATGGCGTCTCGGTTTGTATATTAACAAAACATTTCTTGGTACTTCTGAAAGCATCATTGGAAAGGATCTAGTTGCTACTACTCCTCTTGGCCCAATAGGGCGTCATCGGATAGATACGAAAAAGCAAAACTCTATATTAAGGTTTCCTTTATTCAGACCGGCTTTCCCTTGTCTGAGTCCAGTCAAAGCACCTGCAGGCAAAATGAACCAAATACTTTTCTTGTTGCATAAAACACCTGACACTCCCACCCTACCTCCACCAAACAAACAAACAAAAAAACAACAAAAGCAACTTTGAGCCTGGTGGTGGTGGTGCACACCTTTAATCCCAGCACTTGGGAGGCAGAGGCATGTGGATCTCTGTGGGTTCAAGGCCAGCCTGGTCTACAGATGAGTTCCAGGACAACCATGGCTACACAGAGAAACCCTGTCTTGAAAACAAACAAACAAACAAAACAAAACAACTTAAAAAGAAAGAAGACATGAGGGAGGGAGAAAGGTTTTATTCTGGCCAGTGGTTTACATATGGCTAGGAAGATCACGGCAGGGAGAGCATGGCTTCAGGGCCCTGATGTGGTAGGTCACCGGTCACAATTCATTCACAGTCAGAAACAAAGTGTAGACAGGAAGTGGGAACAGGCTGTAAAACCTCAAGGCCTGCTCCCAACGACCCACTTCCTCCAGTTAGGCTCTGTATTTTGAAGGTTCCACAGTCTCCCAAAACAAAGGCACAGTTGAGACCCAGAGGTTCAAATACAGGAGGCTACGTGGGACATTTCACAGTCAACCCACAACAGAAGACTTGGTAGATCAGCTACAGGTAATTATCTCTCAAAGGGATTTATGACATTTACATCTTTGTCCCTCACATTAAAACCAGTGACTATTATTGGCTGTGTGAGGGTGTATATCCAAAAGTAAAATGCAAGATAATTTGTAAACCCTTCCCACAAAGTCATTTGATGTAGAGGACCATCAAGGAATGGAGACATAGGCTCTCAGCACTTTAAAGCAACAGTAGTATCCCTTTGTCCCATCCTTTCCCTACTGATTCTGTCTCCTTTATGTATCTCTCCCCCTTCTTCCCAAGCACGAGCTCTAGGGATCCCTCTCTATTTTCCTCTTTTTGCAGAGTTCATCCATTTCCACATCGCAGTTCCTCTTACACTTTATCAATGGCTTTCCAATCTTTAGCTATGATTTCTGTGCTCCGGCTGACATGTCATGGTAACCTTATTTGAATCTTCTAACAATCTTGCTCAGTGTCTCATATCATTCAACGGTGAGTAAACTGAGGCTGTATTCGATTTATATTTAGCATTACCCAAAGTCAGGATTAACTCTGACAATAATTTGATTGTTGCTGTGATGCCTCTGTGATGTGCATAGGCTATATCTGCTTTTTCTCAACAATGTTTGTACTCTACCTCATAGAGAGTAACTCTTCGATAAGCACTTGTGGATGAATGGTCGGACTTGAACTTAAGGGAGACAGTGGGCAGTTACTTTGATTCGAGAAGTTCAAAGACATTAAGTAGGTTAGGAAGCAATTTCAGTGGAATTCTGGGAATGGTGTGTGGTGGTGTGGGGGAAAGAGAGCAAAGGCCCTAGTCTGCAAGTGACAAGTTTTTTTTGTTGTTTGTTTTTTTTTTTTTTTTTTTTTTTTTTTTTTGTTTTTTCAGAGCAGAAAAGGCTTTGTGGAAGTCTCCAGGCTTGTATGTTGATACAATTTCAAGATTGACTGGGCTTCTAGAATTTTGTCTGAGTGACCTGGTACATATTGCCATCACCTCAGTCTGGGAACATAAGAGGAAGATACTCAGGTCCCTGAGTATACTAATATTAAATTAACTTTCCCCAGACTCTCAACATGTTACTCTAATCTCCATAAACTCAGAATGACGTCTGCACATCAAAACCAGTGTGTAGTTTTGTTTTGATACTAAAGAACTCCTTGGGCATCTATTCAGTACCAACTGGATTATAAACCCCTGGGGGGCTAAGAGCACAGTGCATGGTTTTGGTTGTTATTGTTGTGGTTGTTGCTAACTATAGTGCAATGCTTCACACAGTGCTGGGTGAGCAGTAATGTGCAACACTCATTCAGTTAGGATGTACCATGATGCTTTTGAAATTTATGATTTTGCCTGTGAACCAATGTAGAAACAGCAATAGGATTCATTTTCATCTGAATTTGTACTGCAATTCATAACAATAGCAAACACTAATACATAGTGGAATGTTGGACATTAACTCCAAGTCCTTTCTGATATATTAACTCATTTGATTATCTCAGTAAACCCGTATGATAGATATTGATATTATTCTCATGTTATAGATATGGACACGGAAGGAGTAAAGTCACGTGGTTATTAAGTGCAGACATTGGATTTAAACACAGGTAAGTCTGGTTTAAAGGTCACTGAACTACCACGTCGTGCACAATATTTTAGCAACAACTCACAAGCCAATAAGTATCTCATTTATCAAAGATAAACATCTGATTCAGAGCTAAAAATGGAAGTCAAAAACCACATCACCCTCAGCCCTTCATGTTCCCACTGTCTACTGCACTCACACTTACAATAAAGATTTATAAAGTAATTTGGCATTTATGTCGTTGACTTTCACAAAAAGTTATAGGTTAAAGGAAATACTTTGTGTTCCATTTTTACCAATAGGTTATATCACTGGTGTCGAAACAGAAGCTACTTGGATTTCTAGTGCAGTTTTGTTGGTGATAGAGAGCTATTGTTTTTTTAAAAAATAAGTTTGAAACATTTGATTTACCAATGAAGACTTAGGAGCCAGATGCTGAGGTAAAAACCTGCTAGCTCAGAGAGACAAAGAAAGCACCCAGCTAAACTTCCTACTCCAGAAATGTCCCAGAAGCAAAAGCTCTTTCTCCATCTTGAAGATGTCTTACAGCCCCTTCAACTCAGAGATTCTCCTTTCTATTGACCTAACGTTCACTCCCTGCCAGCTGCTTGCTTGCGCTGTTTCTTGACCTAGAGCTGACTTTATTTGACTCTTGTATAAAAGGTGTGTGCTAAGCCTGAGCCACACCACAACAAGGTTTTTTTCAGTAAATAACACAATCTTGGGGTTCACAGTGTGATCAAATATCCTGAAAGAGAGAGTGCATACCTTAGAGACCAAGATAGAGAATCCAGTGGTAACACGGTTATGAATTGTTCCTCAGAGGCTGGAGGCTTGCTCCTCACTACACTATGATGCTCAAGGATTGTAACACCTCCCATAGACCCATCTATTGATAGATTCGTAATTTGATGGCATTATTGGGAAGTGGGAGAAACTAGGAGGTAGGGTCCAGATGGAGGACATGGGTCATTAGGGAAATGCCTCTGAAGTATATATCTTGTCTCTGACCCATTCCTCTGTGTGTGTGTGTGTGTACTTGATGCCACCAGTAGGGGATCAGCTTGTCTCCAGCACATGTCTCACAGTAGCTGAGAAACAACACAGTCAAGGGGACCATGGACTCCAAACAGTGAGGATAAGACAACATACATTTTTCCTTTCTGCAGTATTCCTCCTCCCCCCCCACCCCCCGCTATTTCATCAAAGCAACAGTAAAACAATAACAAGCAGTGGCTATAGAAGTGTTCGTGAGATAGATATCCAACCATAAGTCACTAAACACTTATGAAATGACATGCTCAAATGAATTTACAATATGTTGATGTAGTCTTCTGAACTTCTTTTTAGTTTTTGCTAGTTGAAATCTTTTAATAAATCTTATATCAGAGTGAAACTAGATAGTTTAGTTACCACATGCTGATCATATGAAATAATGGGTATCATTATGGAATTTTTATAAATATATATAATTTATTTTTATTATATTCACTTCCCTCTACCTTTTCCTGTTTCCCTCTGGCCCTGGCAGAGCATCTACCTTGTACCACCTAGTCTCCTTTCTGTTTTTCTATCTGTCTGTCATTTATTATTTGTTTATGCTATGAACCTTAGAAGGTCCCTTTGTTTAACAGGAAAAGGCACCATAATTCAATAATCATGCCTACTGTGATGGCTATTTCTGGTTGCCAACTTGGCTACACCTCGAATGAACTACAATCCAGAAATGGAGGGCACACCTGTGATCTATATCTTGAGGCTGGAAGATACAGGCTTCTGATCTATATCTTGACATGGAGATCTTGGGGCATAGTGACCATGAAAAGCTTATACTCAGGCAAGGTAGTACATGCCTTTAATCCCAGGAGATTGAGGCAAGCAGATCTCTGAGGTCAAGGTCAGTTTGGGACAAAGCAAGTCCCAGATCCAGGTATGGTGGTACACACCTTTAATCTGGGCCACACCTTCTGCTGGAGGCCTATATAAGGACATTAGCAGAAGGAAGACTCCTCTCTGCCTGCTTGTACTTACTTGACAGCACCTCTGTTAGTACCTACTTCTTCAGGATTCCAGTTGATATAGAAGACCAGCTGAAACACTCAGCCTTGTGGACTGAGTAACTTCTAGACTTTTGAACTTCCCATTTACAGCTGCCCATCGTTGGGTTAGCTGGACTACAGACTCATTACAATAAAGTCCCTTAATATAACGAGACATTCCATAAGTTCTGTGACCCTAGAGAACCCAGACTAACACACCTACCATCATTGTTAGGTATTGTTAGGTGATGCAATTTGCTAACTTACATTTGAAGTTTTAATTTACAAGGACTCAATCTAGGCTCTCCAATGCCTCATATGGGGAAAGATTATAATAAGTATCACTCAGAGTTGCTCTCTGGACTGACATCATCAGTTTGCAAAGATCTTTGAATAGCTTCTGGCAAAGTCTTGCTTTGATTGGCATCATTTTTAGAAGCAAGGATACATAACCTGTAGCAAGGATACACACAGCACAGAATTTTAGACAGAGTCACCGAGAACTGTGTTGTGGAAGTGGCTACTGTGTTTACATTTATTTTGGACATTGCCATTATTATTTTTTTTTTATTAATTCCATGCCAAGCTCATTTGTATTATCTCAGGCCTCTGTTAGGGTTGACAATATCCCAACATTCACTGAGTGAAATAAAATGTATCTCCCTCCAGTCCATGTTCAGGGTTTGATGAGAACTAAGTTTAAGTCTGCAGCCAAATTAAGATTGGTAACGGTATAAATCATTTACTGCACTTGATTCTCCTTGGTGATATATTAACAGTGAAGATGCAAAATTTAACGATGCCCACCAAATATTTCCTAAAGGGCTAAACGCCCTAGGTTTAACCTTACTTTGTGGTAATGGCATCAGCTTGATTTTCATTGATTATGTTGCCTGACATTTTTCAACAAACCAAGAAATAAAATATTCAAACAAAGAAATCCACGAGAAAAATATTTTGACTCGCAACAGGAGTGAGTACCCCTAACTTTTCTAGCTGGGTAAAATGAATCATAACTGGGTAATGGCCTCAGGACAAACTTTTAAAAACAAAACACTAATTTCATTCTCCTTTTTCTTTGAATTTCACTCTTACGGATTTGTGGTTATAATGAAACACCCCTCATTTGTTTCTGAGCTATCTAGTGAGACTGAAGCCTTTTCTGAGCCAAAGCCATAAAACTTCAAAGATGGCTATCTAGATGCCCTGGGAAACTGTATGAGTGTATGAGTGAGTGGATTGTGGTGTTCTGCAAACCAGATGCTTTCTGTGTAGAAGAAAGCAGGATAGTCAGGACCCGCCCCTTTAGGGAAGGTCTTCCAGGACCCTCTCCCTTAGGGAAGATCTTCCAGGACCCGCCCCCTTAGGGAAGGTCTTCCAGGACCCGCCCCCTTAGGGAAGCTCTTCCAGGACCCGCCCCCTTAGGGAAGATCTTCCAGGACCTGCCCCTTTAGGGAAGGTCTTCCAGGACCCGCCCCCTTAGGGAAGGTCTTCCAGAACCAGCCCCCTTAGGGAGGAGCCCCCTTAGGGAAGATCTTCCAGGACCCGCCCCCTTAGGGAAGGTCTTCCAGGACCCGCCCCCTTAGGGAAGGTCTTCCAGGACCCGCCCCCTTAGGGAGGAGCCCTCTTAGGGAAGATCTTCCAGGACCCGCCCCCTTAGGGAAGATCTTCCAGGACCCGCCCCCTTAGGGAAGATCTTCCAGAACCCGCCCCCTTAGGGAGGAGCCCTCTTAGGGAAGGTCTTCCAGGACCCGCCCCCTTAGGGAAGGTCTTCCAGGACCTGCCCCCTTAGGGAAGATCTTCCAGGACCCGCCCCCTTAGGGAAGATCTTCCAGGACCCGCCCCCTTAGGGAAGGTCTTCCAGAACCCGCCCCCTTAGGGAGGAGCCCTCTTAGGGAAGATCTTCCAGGACCCGCCCCCTTAGGGAAGATCTTCCAGGACCCGCCCCCTTAGGGAAGGTCTTCCAGGACCTGCCCCCTTAGGGAAGGTCTTCCAGAACCCGCCCCCTTAGGGAGGAGCCCTCTTAGGGAAGATCTTCCAGGACCCGCCCCCTTAGGGAAGGTCTTCCAGGACCCGCCCCCTTAGGGAAGGTCTTCCAGGACCCGCCCCCTTAGGGAAGATCTTCCAGGACCCGCCCCCTTAGGGAAGATCTTCCAGGACCCGCCCCCTTAGGGAAGATCTTCCTGGGCTGATCGCATGTCCTCAGCTCCTCATCCTACATTTACTTTCAGTGTCTCTTCTTTTTCACCTCACACTGTCTTCCTTAACTTTTTCTCAAATTCTCTCCATCCCACCGTGACCTTGTCCTTCACTGCTTTCTGTAGAGGATTCTATGAGGCTCGTAACTCCAAAATACAGACAGTAGCCACTTTACGATGACAGATGAGTGATATTTAGACTTTCACAATGGTGTGGAAGCCATATGCCTTCAGTTGGAAGCATACGTCAGATTTTGGTTTTTCAAGATAGGGTTTCTCTGTATAGCCCTGGCTGTCCTGGAACTCACTCTGTAGACCAGGCTGGCCTCGAACTTAGAAATCCGCCTGCCTCTGCCTCCCAAGTGCTGGGATTAAAGGCGTGCGTCACCACCGCCTGGCATAGGTCAGATTTTGAATTTTGATTTTTTTCATTGCTTGCTTAGAATGTGTGTAGGTTACATGTGCTTTTGAGACATGATGTTTTCAACTCAAGATGGGTTTATTGACATGTAACTGCATTTCAAGTGGAGGAATACGTGTACAAACTATTATTTATAAACTAAAGGCCTGGGGCTAAAACCTCGACCAGGGGCTCTTTATGCCTTTTTTTTTTTTTTTTTTAAACTGGTTTCCATAGTTTGGTTCCACTATAGCTCATAACACTTGACTATTGGTTTATTTTAGCTTTACAGTCCTACCCACTTAGATTTTGCATCTGTTTGTGGTTTTTCAGTCTCTTAGATCGCCTGACTCTGCGGGGTCTCTTGGGCATCACCTCCTCTGGTGAGCTCTACATTGTGCCAGTCCAACCGTGCTCAGGAAGACCACTTCTCCAGGTCACTCAGCTCTGCCATTGCTAGGCCAGTCTTGTCTCCTCGGATGAGTAATTTAGCCATGAATCATGAGATCGATACGTTAAAGAAAAAAAAAAAAAACCCATCAAGTTTTATATTTGACAACAGAAGTAAGGATAGCAGAATTTTTCTCTTTAATTTATTACCCTTTTGGGGAAGCAAGTTTGTAAGTTCTATTGAATATAACAAAGCAAATTGTTACACATCTATCTAGCTTTCTTCAAATGATACTAGTAATGATTTTTAATACAAATTTAAAATAGGCCTTTATATACAGGTGGAATCTAAATACTACCATATATACACGCTGTTGACTAACTTTATTGCTTCTTACCATCATGTCTTTTGGACTGCTGGATATAATACCATCACAGAGTATATAGAACTAAAAATAAATAAATATAATTCAAGTAAATCCCTTTTAAACAAATTCAGGCTCGATGGTTGACAAAGTTTTGTGGTTTTGATTTGTATATTTTGACCTTTCCTAAGTCTAAAGCTTCAACTAAGGCTTTAAAATTTAATAGTAATATTTAATATTTAGTACTCATACAAATTTAGTAATATATACATTTTTCCAAGTTGTTATTTAGCCAAAGTATACATTTACCAAAGAAGACATATAAAAGATACTGTAAGTTCCATGAGCAATCTGCCTTATCTTAAAGTACACACATTCACAACAAATAACCTTCAATGCTGTATATACCAAAGTGAATGGAGACCAATATAAGCCCCTTGCTAAATTAGAAAGAATAACTTTCCAATGGACACAGTCAAACAAAATACACAACACTGTCTGTATGCTCTTGACTTCAGCCCTGAACTGAGTTAAGGTCTTTTAATTTTAAACATCTTTATGTTGTTTGGAATGAAATTAATGCTCACTATTATATAAAGTACTTCGTTTTAACATTTTTTAAAAAAGATTAGTTAACATGCATATTTGTTAAGTGGTGAATAATGTGTATATTATTGTAGTAGCATTTATTAATTTCATAAGTGTTTACATTAAATTAAGTACCTTGCATGAATTACTTTGGCTTCAGCACAAGGAGAAATTTGCATTCTCCATCCCAAAGGAAGCAATGTGACCTTTTTGAGTCTCGTGTCCTTTGTACTTTGATGTAAAGACAACATATTTTTAAGTCATACATACAACTGAATGGGCTAAAAATGGGCAGTTTCTGAATTTCCCATGAAACTTTTTGTTCTTTTTAGCTTAAAATATAAGACGTGGAATATTAATATTGATTCTTTTACAAAGAATCAACACGAACTTATTCCCTATGATGATCATTATTTCATTTAGTCCCCTAACATCTCAGTAGGTATGATTGTCTCTCTATTATTGATGAGAGAGCCAGGGTGCAAGAGGTTAAGACAGTTATTCTACCCAAAGTCATAGTGTCAGATATACCATTCAAACATTCTACTGGCTCCCAATCCATGTTTCTCTCCTACCATAGTGTATGTGACACACACACACACACACACACACACACACACATGCACGCACCCCCCCACGCACACGCGCACACACACATGCACATACATCTTGCTTGTATCTGAATTGATGGACTAGAACAACTATACCATCCACAGTTGCTGTGGTGTGTTTCTTATGGATCTGAAGTCAGCACTGTAACTGTCTCTCATGAGAGGGGTTCGGAACACCATCTTGGAGAACAGAGGGCACAAGACCGAGACACCCCAGGTTGACACAGGCATAGAAGTGTCAGGATGGAGGCTGAGGCCCATTTTATCACTCTCAAGAAGAGGGGAAGTAGGAAGCTGATGGAAAACTCAGGGAGGGAGCTGCTGCATGGCATCCAGTGCAGAAAGACAGAGGGCAGGCAGGACAGAACACAGGAGTGGAGAAGTTCGGTTTAGAAGCTCAAGTTGTGAGTGGTTACAGGACAGAGCGTGGATGAGGGTTATCAGAAGACACAAGTGGAGCTTTGTGGTGAGAGGAGAGGGTGGAGAGAAAGATGGAGACGAGAGCTACAGAAACTGCCTACGGGCTGAGGAAAAGAATAAATACATTTTATCTTCACTAGAAAAAGTGGAAGTTTGTCTAATGTGACAGATTGCCCCTAACCCATTGTGTTGGGCAAAGATACTGGATTATCTCAACTGTTTACCATGAGAAGTATGTAGGTTCCCAGAGTCACTCCTTAGCAAATGCCCAATAAGAATCCTGAAATTGTAAAGCTCACTGTTTTATGAAACAGTGAGGTTAGAACAGCAGGTGATAAGAGCCCCCCACCCCGACCCCTTGTCTTCTCATCCGTGAACTTGGGTCTTCCCTGTTTATTGGGTATGTGGAGATAAAAATGAACAACCCTACAAGGCAGTTCTGGGTGTAGTACTTGACTTGAATTCAGCATTCAGTTAGTGGAAGAAGATGGATGGATCTCTTTGAGTTGGAGGGCAGCCTGGTCTATATACAGTGAGCTTGAGCCTAGCAGAGTTACATGGTGAAACCCTGTCTTGATGGGATTGTGTCTTCAATATCTGACAGGGAAGCTGCAGTCATGAAA
This sequence comes from Arvicanthis niloticus, assembly GCF_011762505.2. NCBI lineage: Eukaryota > Metazoa > Chordata > Mammalia > Rodentia > Muridae > Arvicanthis > Arvicanthis niloticus. Next base: position 22,617,634 of record NC_133438.1, read on the forward strand.
TGTCAAGATGGCTACCTGTACAAGAACTGAACAGTCACCATGGCAGTTGACCTGCCAACAAAATGGAGGAAGTCTCACATAGCCCCACCCCTAGATAAAGAGCTGCAGGCAACTAACAAGTGCTGAGACAGGAGAATTATCCTCTGCCTGGATGAGCCCCAAACTCATTACCCAATACTAAATGGTTAACCCTACAAACATATACATGTAAGTAACACTAAATGAACTTGCGTGGTATTTATTCATTTATATGTAGTAATACATATACATGCGCATATATGTATACAGAGGCGCATGCACAGACACATATACCAATATATGCAATGATAATTAAAGAAAAAGAGGCCATGAATTTGAGAAGGGGGATGATGAGACACAAAAGGAATTTTAAGGGGGAAATGATGTAATTGCCTTTTAATTAAAATAAAAAAGGGGACTATACAAAGCAGAGATAACTGTTCTGTTGGGGCTGGTTTTCTGTGATCTGTATATTTCCAGGAGAAAATTTATGCCTTCCAAGCATAATGTCGATTCTTCACAGGGTCCTAAGAGTCTTGTTTGAATCTGTTGGACACTTTGGAAGATAGGCTTAGACAACTAAGGATCAAAAAAGGTTCACTGCACCCTTCATGGGGTTGGTAAAGCTTTCGGCTACGCTATGCTGGATTTGAGCTGAATTGCATGTGAACCTGGGTAGTGTTTCAAGAGAACATGGGGGAGGGGAGAGTTCTCTCAGGATGAAGCCAGGTGAAACTCAAAGGGTCCAAAGAAGGCTTGCTTCACTTTGTGTTTCTTTCTGGTTTTGTTTGAACCTGACACTCAAAGTGAAACTCAGGAGATATTGAACCTCTTGCAAACTCAGGCTCAAAGGGAGGCTTTTGGAAGCCAGCCTTGCTGAAAGTGCTTAGCTGACAGTATTAACTGGCACTTGAGCTTGCCCTGCCTGAGCCTCTGGAGAGACTCTTTTGCAAAGGGTTTCTTTCACACTTCAGTAAAACTCTGCAAGGTGACCATGGACTTGATAGTGGGTTACCTCCACCTAGCTGAGTGCACAAATTCTTACAATTCGAGATTGCCAGGCAGAGTAAACTAATCAAGTCCTGTGTTGCACTCCTGAATTGGGTCAGAAGGCATTCTGATTAATTTGGTAGTTCAAAGTAAAGTTGCATATGTTGCCTGTTACCTGGGCAGTTGATCACAGTGTCGTAAACTGTTTGGTCATTTATAACAATCTCTTATTTGAGAGAACAAATAACTGGAAAGAAAATCCCCTCTCTCCCCCCCATTAAACACATCTATCAAGGCCAACACGTGGCTCTTCTTAAAGGCTAAAGGCACAGTGCACAGAGGTGAGCCATTGCCAAGACATTCTACAAGATATGTTTCTGACCTGAATAGGGGTTGGTTCTGGGGCAGTGGGAATTTAATTTACTCTTGGCAAACAGGGCTGAATACTAAATTAAACCAAACAGAAACAAGGGTATTTTTTTTTCTTTGAGAAAGGAAACAGGTTGGCAGAATTTTGGCATGTCAACAAAAGGAAATCACACAAAGAGAAAAGGATTAGTCAAAATAAAGATCAAATGAAGATCAAAAATAAATTGGCTTCAACCCAGGAAACATTTGTTACATTTCATAAGCAGGTCTTTCCTTCCCAGGTGTGAAGGAAAGAGAGGAACCACCTGATCTTCCCTTAAAGGTCAGTGAGCACCCTGTGAGCTCCCAATAAAATGCCCGCAGAGCCCCGGAAACCCAGTGCAGGTGCAGTTCTGAAAAACACGCAATCCTCCTGGTCCAAAAGACTGCAGCAAAGTAAAGGCAGTGACTACCAGTGAGCGGATCCTAAGGCAGTGGTGTGCCAAGTACACTTCAGTCATGAGTTCCCAGGAGCTGCTTTAAGAAAATAAATAAACAGTGTCTATCTATCTATCTATCTATCTATCTATCTATCTATCTATCTATCTCCTATCTTTCATCTATCTCTCATCTATATTCATCATCACCATCTATTAATCAATCAACATACCCATCTATCATGTTTCTATTAAGCATCCAAATGAATACTGATCCTTTCAGAAGTCTAAGGATGCTATTGTATCATTACTAAAAACACGAGATGATTCCCAAGGCCTAGTGCCAAATGAAGAAGACTCCTTGCTCAGAAAGCAAAGAAAATGCTGGGAAGGCAGCTAAACATAGGCCTTTTCTCTTCTTCTGGGGGTTTTCTCATGAGTTGTCTTTCAAATTTCCTGTTGAATGTAATTCAAAGTGAAGAAAGAGTTTCAGTTTGCAATTGTAGGCACGGGTATTACGACTTGCCTTCCCTTTGTGCACAGCCAGCACTCCAGATAAACGTAAAAACACCCTTCCTAGGCAGAATTACCCAGATTGCACAATGTGGGCTTTGCCGTTCACACAGACACATGCATCTCACTCTCTCTGGAATAGTGGGACATTTTCACAATATTAACGCAATTGCTTGCGTTTCATTTTTTTGATATGCATACAGTGTAGCAGCATTCTCCATGTTCAGCATATTGATCTGTAAAGAAGGCCCCCCTGAAGGAAAAAAAAAATCCACGATGTGTTGCCCTATCTGTCTCTGATACAGAGGGCAGACAAGAAGCTTGCTGGAGAAAGTGACCCACAAAGATAGCAAGAATGAACTTCATGTATGAGAATCAGCGGGTTATTTTTTGATAAAGAGGTAGGAACTATTATATGTGATTATTTTAGTCATTTTTCTTATTTCTTGACACACACACTCATACACACACACACACACACACACAGGCGCACACGCACATGCACACCCTTGCATGTGCACACAGAAACCCTGACAAATCTAAGGGAGAAATGACTTATTTTGGATGAAAGGGTTGACCCATCGTGGAAGGGATAGCATGGTATAATTCACAGTAGAAGGGACGTGCAGGACAGGCTCTTCCCTTCTTGGCTTCTCAGGAAACAGAGACATGACTGGAATGGAAGGCGGATGCAACTGCCAAGGGCCCACTCACAATGTCATAGGTCTATCTGCCAGCTAGGTCCCAGTCCCAGAGGGTCTCGTAATCTAAAGTAGTGCCACCAACTGGGAACCACATAATTGAAAGACAAGCCTGTGGAGGACATTCCAGGCTAAACTGTTATAAGAATTTAATAAACATTGTCATGGTTGATGTGTCAGGGCCATAAATCAACAATCCAGTGTAAAAAAAAAACCATTTATTAAAAATTAGTAATGTAAACACACTGGGTATTTTAAAAACACACAGCTTTTTATATAATTCTAGTTAAATAAAGGACGTTATAACATAAAAATAAGAGGTAAGCAGGTTTGGGAGATAATTCAGTTGGGAATTTATTTCCCTGGCAAGCACAAGGACCTGAACTTGACTCCCAGAACCTATATTTTAGAAAGAGCAGGCATGGTGCATGCTCTTGTAATCCCAGTGCTGGAGACATAGAGACAGGCAGGTGGTTGAAGTTTGGTGACAGCCAGCTTACCCTACTTGACAAGTTCTGGGGCCTTAAAGAATTGCTGTCTCAAAAAAAAAAAAAAAATGTGAAGAGTACCTTCAGTGTGACACCACAGACTAGCCTCTGGCTTCCACATATATGTTAGCAAACAAGCATTCACTCGTGCGCTCGCACACACACTCCATACGTGTGCATGTAGACACAGACACACTCCCTGTCCCCCCCACCCCCCATAAAAAAGTCAAAGGAAGAGTCAGGTACGATGGCATGTGCCCATAATCCTAACACTCAAGAGGCAGAGGCAGGAGGATTGCCCATGAGTTTTAAGGCTAGCCTGATCTACATAGTAAGTTCCTGGGTAGTCAGCCTTATGTAGCAGGACCTTGTCTCAAAATACCACCACTTCTGACCAAAAGGAAGGAAGGAGGGAGGGTAAGTTGGGTAGCAGTTACACGAGAGCACATTTAGACTCGTGTATGGAATAGCTCCAGTCAGCACCATAAGGCCACAGATACCCCTGAAATCATAACCTCGGGGCTATGCTTCACCAGTCATATGGAGACTCTCAGATGAAAATGTGGTTAGTTTGTGCAAATGAAACACAACTTTAGGAAAAAGCAGCTCAATGTGTGTACCTGGGAGACCACGGTTCAGAAATACTTAGACAAGTAAAAAAAAAAAAACAAAAAAACAAAAAAAAACCAACCCATTTTATAAACATCAAATGCCATGTGCTTTCATGTCATCCCAAGTGACATTTTCTCTCACCCAGTTTCCTTTGTGACCAAGCATCTGGTGTCCTGCCATATATAACAGTGACCGCAGACCTGTGTTTCTTAGGTTTATTAGTTTATATTTATTTGTTAAACAGAAATAAAATGCTCACTTCATCTGTTAGTGCTATCTGGGTCTTACATTGATATCTGTCCTACTATTAACTTTGGAGGGGAAGACAGAGAGTAGGGTTTTGACACTTTGGAAATAGACCTATGACCCTCATTTTCTTTTTGTCAATTTCTTTCTGGAAAGAAGACTCAAAATGGCAGAGGTTGAGTTCTGTTTCTTTACACTTGCTGGGAAGTGCTTATTCATGTTTCCACAGCCTGACCTAAATGGCATTCACCAGGGCGCAAGTATAAATGACAGAGGTCTCAAATTGGAAGCCGAATGTCCTGACAAGCTCATGTGTCAGAATAAGTACTCCCAATTGGTGGTGCTGTCTTAAGAGGCCCTGAGACCATTCAGCTTCGCACTGTAGCTAATCTAAATGGGATGCAGGGAATGGAGAGGGGCAGGCCTTGAAGGTGATATCTGCTTTTGTTTTATTCGTCTGGAAGCCCCGCTGCAAGCTCCTGTCACCACAGACAGAGCCTCCCTAGCTGCCAAGTGCCTCCAAGCCATGGTGGGTGGTACTCTCTGAACTGTAGGCTAAAACTAACTTCTGCCGGGTGCTTTGTGGTGTGAGAAACGTGGCTAAGTCAGTAAGGGAAATGTCACTAGATAATTTCCAGTCTACTCAAGGCAATATTTATTCTGTGTTTTTTCCCCCACCAATATGTCTATAAAGTTTGGAAACTAGACAAGATTGACTGATATATTTTTAATGGTATTTGAACAAGATTTGAAGCGAACTCTGGAGAGTGGCAGGTCTCCAGATCATACAAGCCAGTGTGGTGACAGCAATTATTCCCTAGCGATAGTGTTAGAAGGCTCGTGTTGTACCTGCCTCTTTGACCTCTAATTTTCCGTTCTCTGGGATTCTGAAGCCCTTTCTGTGGCAACTTAAAGAAAGCTTTTGACCTCTTTTGACAAATAGCCCAGTATTCCATTTTTTTCTAGAGATTACAGTATGGTTTAATAGTTCTCTTTGACAGACATCTGAACTCTCTCTACCCCACCCAATTTTAAAATAATCAATAGTAACATTGCTATGTCACTTGAAGGCTCACCATTTTATACAGAAGCAGATACATTTGTAGGGAAAAGATTCAGAAGAATACCAATTGCCATTTTCTCAGACTTCCTCCCAGAGCCACCTCCATTTGTCTCCTGTGAGGAGTTCTTCTAAAGTGGCAGCACAGTGTGCATTTTTCCTGCCTGGAGCAGAGATGACTGCATTGCACAGGGCGGGACCTCTGCTCCCTCTCACGTGGGAAATCTGTGTTTTCAGGTTGTTTCCTCTTCCCAATTTCACAGAACCTTTGCCGTACAACATGAGGTATTTTAGAGTGTCCTATTGTGAACTGCAAATGTGTTAGTTCAGGTTCTCGCTTGCTTTAGATGTGTTTGTAGAATTTCCTATTCTAGTTTTATGTTGTTTCTTCTTGGTTTTAGAAACGGCCCCCACCACCTGCAAATTATAAAGAATGAACTGATATTATGCTTTTGTAACTTTCCCTTTTACAGCATAGTTTACCTCTAGTCACTGGTGTATTTGTAGATACCTTGGTATAAAAAGTAAAAGATATGTCCAATTTTTGTTTGTTTGTTTGTTTGTTTTTGTTTTTCGAGACAGGGTTTCTCTGTGTAGTCCTGGCTGTCCTGGAACTCACTCTGTAAACCAGGCTGGCCTCAAACTCAGAAATCTGCCTGCCTCTGCCTCCCACGTGCTGGGATTAAAGGCGTGCACCACCACTGCCCGGCGATATGTCCAATTTTTAATTTTTTAATATCCTATCCAGTTTCTTGAACACAAAAAAAAAGTGAAGAAATCTATTTTTTTCATACTGAATCTCCACCCGAGACATAAGCTGCATTATGCCATTTCTAAATACATTTGGTTCCATTTTAATTTTTACATTAAAATAAAATAACCTATAGATAGATTCTAGCAAAGGAAGAATCATTTGATATTTTTAAAAAGCATTTTACAAGTCATGAGATTAAAAGATCTCACACCCACCATGCCGATAAATGTCATTAATAAGATGCAAGTGACGGTGACAGAGACCCTTGATAAATCAAGACATGTCCCTTATCTTGACAGTACAGAAGGAAGTCAGCACAATCAGGATGCACAGCGAAGAGGCCAGCAGCCTTCTCCAGTAACAGACAGTACAAGCAGATGTGCTCTTGCAGATAGCACCTTGAAAAGGGCTGTGGTCACATGAGAGCTCCTAAGAGTTGAACTGACCTTTGAGCTCAGCCTTTTAGTCACAAAGCTGGGTGGAGGGGCAAGCTGCAAGAGCATGTGCCAGAGTTAGCTGCATCGGGTCTCAGCGGACTCCAAGGAAGCCAGACTACCTATCCCGCTGCAGGACAATGTGACATATTCAGGATATGCATCCCTTCCTCCAGTGACTTCAACATGGCACTGTGGCTTGGTTATACATTTTAAATTAGAGCTGTGGAAACTGGTAAGAGTCAGCATAGACTTTGGAAATATATGTCACTCATGAAGGACCTATAGCTAACATTTTTTTTTTCAGAGAAAATACCAGAAAATTCCCACAAAACCAAGAATTTCTGCTCACTACCATTCACCATACACTGAAGGTTCTAAACGTACTCCGAAAAAAATTGAAAACACATATTTTAAAGCAGACCCATGTATATAATTTACACAGAGTAATAAAAGGCTCAATAGATTAGCTACAACCACTGAGGCAGGAGTCTGTTAAAAGACAATATTACTATGCAGAATGGGGCTGGAGACAAATCTCAGTGGCAGAGCATTTGCCTAGCACAGCCAAGACCTGGGGCTCATGGGGTTCAGTCCTCAGCACCAACACACACACACACACACACACACACACACACGCACGCACGCACGCACGCACCATACACGTATGTACACACAGCCACATGCATCTGTATGTGCATATGCAGGCATGCACCCACACACAAACACTCACACCAAAAAATTCAGTATTCTCTATAGTGTGTATAAAAAAATGTAAAAGGGGAAAAAGTACTCCTTTTAAATACCAACAATGAGTATAAAACACTTAGTCCTAAGAGGAACAAATACTAATGTCCATCTGAAGGAAAAGATCAACAACTTTCCCTCAGGCTGACGAAGAAGACAGAAGACTCACAATCATTTACAAGAAAACACTTTTCATTTTGAAATTATACAACTTTACATCAACCTAACTAAGAGGCTACCAGAATTTTTCACTAAAGATAATTCTAAAATTAAAAGAGAAGATATGGAAAAGGAATTAGGAAACAACGGCAGGAAATCACAGTATGTCCTACTATATGTGAAAATGCATCACAAGGCTTTAGAACTGGGATCGATTTCAGGCGAGTATTGAAGATGGCATACAGATCAATCAGCTAAAATATGTCATCTAGAAATCAACCCTATTAACACATGGACATGAAGAATAAGGTAATTTAAATCTAAAGGGCGGGGCCCACAAGATGGCTTAGTAGGTGTGGAACGATTGCTGCTAAGGTCAACCACCTGAGTTCAATCCCCGAAACTCATATGGTGTAAGGACAGAGCAGACTACACACTGCTGCAAGTTGTCCTCTGACTTCCACATATGCACAGACACCCCTGCGCCACCCCTGCACTAAATAAATAAACTACCATCAAGTGTTAAAGAAGGGTAGTGGGGAATTTATTAAATATTTGAAAAAGTAAAATTAGACAGTCTACCTCAACTGGACACACGGAGATGCCCAAATTTCAGATGGACTAAAAGCTACACATACAGCAAACTACAGACGACCAAGTTCTCTTCAAATGATTCTTGTCGCACCTAGCTGTTTGTCTAATTAAAATGGGCTATTTAATAATGTGACGCTCAATCAGCTCTTAAAAAGGATTTTTTTGGGCTGGAGAGAGTTCAAAATGCTTACTGGGTTTGGATTCCCAGAACCCAAGAAAAAACTGTCTGGCACCCCAGCACTGGGGGAAACAGAGGCTGTCAGATTCCAGGAGCTCCATGGCAGACAGACCAGCTGAAATAGCAAGCTCTCTACTCAGGAAAAAAAAATCCATCTCAAAAAATAAGGTGGGATGACAGAGGAAGACATCCTAATGGCAATCTTTGGTCTCCACTCACTTCTATACAGGTAAGTGCGCACACACACACACACACACACACACACACACATGTTCCCATGCATGTACCACACACACACACACATGTACGCATGCAGAAGCCATACACACATGTGCATATTCACACAATATACACACATGCACATGCATACAGCGCGCGCGCACACACACACACACACACACACACACACACAAATAACTAAGGACCCTTAACTTTCTCCTTGTAATGTTCAATGAGGCAGCATATTGTTTATAGAAATAAGTTCAGGGTAGTTGGTATTCCTTCCTCATTGTTCACACCTCTTTTTTTTTTTTTTTTTTTTTTTTTTTTTTTTTTTTTGCTATACTCTAGTCCCTGGAGTATATTTTTCTGGAGTAGGTCTCTAATGTATTGTTCATATTGCACAGAATGCTTGGTCATTCACGGTCCAGCCCACCAAACACCACTCCTATAAGATTTCTAGGATTTCATTTAGTTTGAGTGCCCGAGGCTAGCACAAAAATCATTGGATTCATCTCCAAAGAACCCTATTGCTTTCTGGGGGAACCGTTGGTATTTGTTAGAGTTAAATAGAATTCGTAGGAAATATTTACCAAGGCCCTGCATGGATTGCCTTCTTCCGAGCCAAGGGAAATGAACTTTCTAGTAACTGAATGAAGCATAATAGAAACAAAGTATTCATTTGTCCAAATGCTTCTGGTTCTGAACCAGAGTCACAGTCTATAAAAGAGACGGAATTAGCTTTTTTTTTTTTTTTTTTTTCCCAGCACTCTCATGATTTCAGCATAGGCTAATGCCATGGTACCTGTCTACATTTGCAAACAATGAGTTAATCTAAAAACCAGGCAGGTTGGGAAGTAAAGCTCTTGAATTTTCTTTTAACTTTAAAATTACATTTTATTTATTTTATTATGGATGGGTGCATGTTGAGGTCATAACTTGTGGGAGATAGTTCTCTCCTAATGCATGTATCTTGTGTATCCCCAGGGTCAAATATAAGTCATCAGGTTCACTCAGCAAGTACCTTTACTCTCTGAGCCATCTTGTCTTTTAGCATCCTTCTCCCGCTTCTCTCTGTCACCCTCCCTCTCTCTCCCCTATTCCTCTCACATAAACTCTCATTGCTGTGAGGTCCCACCTCATCTCTGCCTCCAAAGCAATGAGCCAGAAGCCTCAAGCTGAAACCTGTGGAATCACGAGTCAAAAAACAACCCTTCTGTCTTTGGCTTGATTCCTCTGGGCATTTTGTCACAGCAATGGAAAAACAGCTAACACAGCAGCTGTCATTGTAATTACCCCTCCCCCCACAACACACACCTCCTGGTAGCTATGGGATGAAGACAATTACCATTGATTTGGGTTCTAACCATAATTTCTAAGGGTGCTGTCAATGTCTTACACAAAGAGCTCCCTCCAATTTGGTCCTTAATTAGGACCTCAGTTTGATGACCAGACATGCTCAACTCTGTTCTAGACAAAACAGAAAGTTTGCCGAAATTATCCAAGCCAGATAGAGCACTGCCTGACTCTGTGTAGGATTAAGATACTAAGAATATCCTCTTGATTAAACAAATCTTTCTCAGTGGTAAGAAAAAAACTGAGGCAGCAAGCACAGAGAAAACATTGCTATTGCAGAAGTTAACCTGATAACAGTTGAGTTCTAAGCTCAGAATAGCTCCAAATCAAGCAGGATTTGATTTCCAACATATGGGGATTCTTTAGTTACTCTAAAAAGAGGGAAATGCACACTTTACTGAACATCAGCAGGATGCCATGTGCCTTCATAGGCACTGACTCCCCAGATGTCACAGCCAAACAGCACCTGTCTCAGATGGCAGGGGGTGGCAGCCATCCAGAATTACCCAGCCCCAGAGGGCTTTCTTGATGTATGGGTGAATGGATGGGTGACCAAGTGTTTTTGTGACTATTGTACTATTTTGGTATTTTGCTTTTGATGTTAGATTTTTAGATAGCATTTAAAAAAAAGGAGACAAATCAGCCTTTGGCCCCCCAGACATCTGTTACACATCACTGTTAGTAGGTAAAGAACACAAGCATCATGGATGGAAACTACCAATTTTGGTTGGAGATATCACAGGTCAAATCATGATATTTGGCTCCAATAAGAATAGACATTTCATTAGTTTGGTTTGGGTCTATATATGACCTGTCTTCTTAGAACTTACAACACTGCTCGAAACAAAGAGGATGTTCAGACAGCTGGCAATGTTCCTGTCCTTGGAATTGTAACCATTTAAAATGTACACTAGCCAACTCAGGCAATATCTGCATCTCCAAAGGTAATGCTTTTCAGGGACCACAGAGGGCCAGCTTACCCATCTGTGTTCATCATGTTTCTGCTATTATAACAAAATACACGAGGCTTATAACTTATAAAGAAAAGAGACTGACTTGGCTCGTTACTTAGAAAGTTGAAAGTACAGATAACACAATGAGAGAACCGGTGAGTGGACCCGTGGCTGAATTACTTCATGAGTGGACATCAATCAACATGATGGGGCCTATGTGAGAAGAAGCCTAGAGACACTGTGTTGAGGTGATGCAGGCCCTCAATGACAGAAGGACTTCCCACCAGAATTCTTTTCTTTTTAAAGTGTGTGTGTGTGTGTGTGTGTGTGGCACCCACAGAGGCCAGAAGAGGATGTTAGATGCATCAGAGCGTGAGTTCAGGTGACTGTGACCTGCTGGACTCGGGTGGTTGGAACTGAACATGGGTGCCCTAGAAGATCAGGGAGGGCTCTTGAAAGGTGAAACATCTCTCCAGCCCCTAGGGCTATTTTCTTAAAGTTCTACTACACTGATCAGTGCCATCACACTGAAAGCTAAGTCTGCAACACAGGACCCCTTAGAGGATGAAACAGGCTCACCCTGTGCATCAGGCTGGATTCCACAAAGGAACTCTCAACCACTGATTCTCAATCTCTCTCCCTCTCCCTCTCCCTCTCCCTCTCTCCCTCTCCCTCTCCCTCTCCCTCTCCCTCTCCCTCTCCCTCTCCCTCTCCCTCTCCCTCTCCCTCTCCCTCTCCCTCTCCCTCTCCCTCTCCCTCTCCCTCTCCTTCTTCCTTTCCCCCTCTCTCTGTATGTGTGTGTGTATCTGTCTCTCTGTGTGTCTCTGTCTCTCTCTCTCTTTCTTATTTTCCTTTATTTAAATTTAGGCAAAGGAACAGAATATTCTGAATTTATAATGGGAGATGTGAGTCTTACGAGAACAGGGTCATGAAAGAATTCTCCCAGGTCTTTCCAGAATATATTCAGAACATTTGCTTGCTATTTCAAAATTTTGGCAACCAGACTAGAAGAAGAATCAGGTCATTTAGTAATAGTTCATGATAGTCATTACTTGGTGTAAACCAGAAAAGACATTTCTAGGTGAATGTGGTATTCTCAGTGTACAGTTTGGTAGTCTCAGTGTACAGTTTCTAAGTTTTAACTTAGAAAACAGATATAATTGTAACTAGAATAGTTAAGCTGAATTACTACTAAGGCTGGCCATTTTAACTGACTTGTAATATTCTGTTGTGTGTATTACTATCAAATCATGGCTTGTTGGAATGATGACAAGGATTCTGACTCTGCCAGATGCTGTTTTCAAATATGCCATTATTCTTATCTCCATTTAAAGTTGTGAAGGTGTAATACGTTTAAATATTAGAAAGAAAACAGTAATTGGAGAGAAGCCAAATGATCCACTGTGAGAAACTGTGAAGTTTGTGGATTTCCTGGCAGGGAGGCAAATAAGTGAAGTATTACAGCATTTTCCACTAACTGAAAACAGCTGTCATGTGATGATGGTGTCACATCTGCAGCTGACACCACTTCAAAGGACAGGTGCCTCAAGTTGTTTAAGAAAAAGCATCTCATGTACCAGGCTAGCAACCTTCAGGAAGTGACGCTGTGGGCAGTGGGAAGACCAGCTCCATAGCAACCAGGGTCACTGTGTTACCAAGGTACAGCCTTGGGGACACTTAGGGACACATTGCACTTACCTTGGCTAAGCCAGGGTGAGAGTAGACTTGGTAGTGGTTTGAGATGTAATAAATACCAAAGCATGGGCTACAAAAGAAGAAGTAGTTAAATTGGATTTCATCAAAGCACAAACTTCTGTGCATCAAAGAACATATTCAGTGTAGTCAAAAGTCAACCCACAGAATGGAGAGAAGACTTGTAGATTGGTATCAGGAGGAATTAGCGTTTAGACTATATAAAAAAACTAAAAGTGGGACAGCATTGAGAAATAATAAAAGTGAGAAGCAGGAAGAATGTGCTACTGGGGTGCAAAATACACCACAGAGGTATAGGAATCAAAACAGCATGATATAAGCATTAAAACAAACATGCAAAAGCAAGGTGTGGTGGGGTAGGCCTGCCATCCCAACATACAAGAGGGATTCAGACTGGAATACATGCGACCTTATCTCAAAATGAAGTAAAATAAACAACTTCCCCTCAGCCAAAATAACACACACACACAGAGAGAGAGAGAGAGAGAGAGAGAGAGAGAGAGAGAGAGAGAGAGAGAGAGAGAGAGAGAGAGAGAGAGAGAGAGAGAGAGAGAGAGAGAGAGAGAGAGAGAGAGAGAGAGAGAGAGAAGACATGAATACATAGTCTAAAAGGAAACCTATGTATCTATAACCAACTGCTCTTTGATGAAAGCAAAGCACAGTCAGGGGAGACAGAACTATCTACCCCATAAGCAGGAGAATGGAATCTGAACATGCAGAAGAGTGAGGCTGGACCCTTATCTCTCTCTATATGTAAAGTAAACTCAGAACGAATGAAAGACTTAGATGTGAAGCCATGAAACCAATAGAAGAAAACCTAAGTGAAACGCTTCAGGATATCCACGGTACTGGATATGGGCGAGGACATTTTTGGATCAGACTCAAACTACAGAAGAAACAAAACTCAAAGTAGGCAGATGGGATTAGGTCAAACTTTAAAAGGGGTTGCGCAGAAAAGGAACCATCAGAAGAGACAACCTAAAAGGGAGAGAAACTATTTTTGAACTAAACGCTGCAGTTTGAATCTGGAAGGTTTAGGAAAGCCCACCTGATTACATAGTGGGAGGATGTCAAGTTCCTAGTGAAAGGGCTTGGGGGTGGTGTTGAGAATGTAGTCTGTCTCCTCTCTCTCTCTCTCTCTCTCTCTCTCTCTCTCTCTCTCTCTCTCTCTCTCAGTGAGCAACTTGTTGCACTATCCTACCACTACCCTGTCACAGTGCCACAGCAGCGTGACCAAGGAACCATGGACAGAAACCTCTAAAATCACGAGTCAAAAAAAACTTTCCTCCTCACAATAAATGTCAAGTATTTTGTCACAGTATTGGAAGGCTTATACATGATATAACTGGAAAGGGTTAATATTCAAAATATGTAAGGAATTCAAGGAATTCAACTCATTAGCTAAAAAAAAAAAAAAAACAACAACTCAATTCCAAATAGGAACTAGATCTCTTCTGGATGTTCCTCAGAAGAAAACATAGAAACCAATGAGTATTGAAAAGTGCTGGGCACCACTAATCATCAGGAAATGCAAATAAAACCCACAGAGAGATGCTTTATCACTCCAGTTACAATGGCTGTTCCCAACAAGAAAGAGGATTAAAAACTGTTTTCATTGAGGCTTTGGGAATGAGGGAACCCTTGCACACTGTTCGAAGAGATATGCTAATACTAATACTGCTGATATTTCAAATACTGCTGGTACTAAATTTCGTGTTTTATTGTGCAGTCTGGTGACCATAGTAATGACAATGTAGCATAAACTGCAAAAAGCTAGAAGGGATTTTATATGGTTTTACTCAGTGAAATACTAAAGTTTGAGGAAACATATAAAGTGAAACTGTAATTTTAAAAATCACATAATGTGTGTAGGGACCAGACCACATGGTACCCAATAAATACAGATAATTCCATATCATTTCATCTATTTCTAATGTCTTTGCTACTAGAGCAAAAATGTGGATAAAGGACATGAGCAGGCACTTCATCTAACGCAATATACAAGTGGCCAAATGCAGCCATGAGAAGATGAAAAGAGCTACATAGCTCTAGCCACCAGGAAAACACAAGGCAAAACCAGGGGTGAGCTTCGTGGCGGTTAGAGTGTACAGCCAAGGAAAGAAATGGACGAAAGCATGAACAGGGAAGAGGAGAAAGTGGAATGCTTGTACATCTCTGATGGAAATACCAGTTAGCATGGACACTTGGAAAACAGTATGACAGTTTCTAAAACAACTAAGCAAACAAACCTTCCACTGGAGACAATGACTTCATACTGGAGATGTACTATCTGTGACTCAGTTACCTCCAT